>NC_090741.1:102019439-102026939 GCF_036898095.1 Palaemon carinicauda | reverse complement strand
GTTTATAAAAATATACAGAAAATGATACTCATCCCGAATCTACGTTCGTCATATTATCTAGAATTGGATCCCCATGGCAACAGATGGTGATTCTTTTAGTCGTAGAGTTTATCTCATACATTTACATTTGGCGGCTTCAGTTTATTTATCCATTTGTCGCTTCTAATAAACCGTGTTTTTATTGGGGGGTTTAGATTTTACGAACTTTCAAAAGGTTTTCCTTGTTGGTTTATTTGTTATTTTTAACGTGTTTTAAAAGTTGATATCATATTCCCCAGGGGCTGGGTGTGGAGCTTTTAGCCTGATCCCATAAATGAATGTTATAAACTGCGTGGCGCCAACTCCTAATATATATATATATACAGTATATATATATATATATATATATATATATATATATATATATATATATATATATATATATATATATATATGCATATATATATATATATATATATATATATATATATATACTCTTTGCATATATATATATATATATATATATATACTTTATATATATACTTATATATATATATGTATGTGTATATATATATATATATATATATATATACTCTTTGCATATATATATATATATATATATATATATATATATATGTATGTATATATATATACTTTATATATATATATATATATACTTATATATATATATAAATATATGTATATATGTACTTTATATATATATATATATACATATATATATATATATATATATATATATATATATATATTCATTTTTGAGAGGGAATACCTTTAACATGGTGGAAGGGTTTATACATTGCCCTGATCAGCAAAGCTGTACTAGGCAGTGCCACTCATACTAGGTTGGTTTGCTGTGAGCGATCAGAATAAAGTCTTTTGCTATCTTCAATCCGCAGTGGTCACCGTGGCGCTGAGAATGGACAACCTCCTGACAGGATAAAGACGTGTCTGAGGCCTTTGTCCTGCAATGAACTAGAAATTGTTGCATTTGCTGTTATTTTATATATATATATAACCTAACTATCAGAAATGATGGTAAAATACGAGAGAGTTGGGAGGGTCAAATCTGAAGTTCAGGTCGGTTTAGCATACTTACACAAAAGCTAATTATGAGAGAGATTGACCACAGACTGGACGACGGCAAGTCTGAAAAGGATGTTCACTTCCTCTCACAGTCCATTCGATGAGAGAGCTTGAGCAACTTTGGTTCTGTCAGAAACCTCTTAAACGCCCATAACGGCAAGGCGACTTCACTCCATAGACAATGCCAAACGCAATGGTAAGGGAGGACGGAGGAAGGAAAAGGATAAGAGAAGGGGGAGGGGGAAGACCTTGCTAGCAAGCTTGTACATTGCCTAGGCCTTGCGGCTAAGCACGGGCTCTTGCAACACTCCAGCCTGCTGCGGTAAAGCCTTCTGATGCCACACCTTTCAAAGAGAAAGGGCTTGTGGTGAAAAAATCTCTCTCTCTCTCTCTCTCTCTCTCTCTCTCTCTCTCTCTCTCTCTCTCTCTCTCTCTCTCTCTCTCTGTATATATGTACTGTATACTGTATATTTAAAGTTTGCTGTCACAAAGACAAGCGTTTGTTTGATCTGATGAAAACTGTTTGTTGAAGATTGCTCCAACCACTTTACAACCTCCAATTCTCCGAAACCATTTTCCTCTTTCTCATTCTGAGAAACTGTCTCAAATACGATCTAAGAAGAAAGTAATACAGCGTCATTATTATTTACCCGACTGCCGTGTACCAACGGGTTAGGGCAACTTCTTTATGTAAACGACAGTCGTTGGACTAAGGATGAATTTGGACACACCAAATACGCCTGTCGGGTAAACACGGACAGTGGCTCATTATTTGCCGAGAAGAGAGCTTCTTGTTCTTCGTGGTCTGGATGGAAGCAGATATTTACATTGGAACTGAATGAATTATTTATTTTAACTTATTTAGCAAGGATAACGTCAGCCGAGTAAATGCATTGTGAGAACTTTTAGTATTATTTGAATTTATTCTTATCGATGGACGACCAAAGTAAACTCTCTCTCTCTCTCTCTCTCTCTCTCTCTCTCTCTCTCTCTCTCTCTCTCTCTCTCTCTCTCTCTCTCTCTCTCTCTCGACAAAACTATGCCTTTATCAAGTGATTACTACTTAACATGAGTTTAGAACTCCTTTTATATATGAGGTTCTACAGATATTAGGATTAATTACATTGAGATTATATGCTATAATGATTTAAAGATTCTAAAAATTAAAAATGAAAAGGTGACATTTTTCAAAATTCAGAGATCCTTAGTTTATGAAGAGGGTAATAGTTGATTATATACTTATATATATATATATATATATATATATATATATATATATATATATACTGTACATAGGTACACGCACACACACACATAGACGCATGCTGGGACCTGCGCCCCCACAGAGATTATTGATGTCGTTTTCTGTTTGAGGGGAACATAATTAAAATCCCCCTGGATGTTCAAAGTTGGTACCTAGAGAGTGATGCTTACTGCTTCAGCTATTATACTGTAAGTCTGCTACGTAGTTCTTGTGAACAATTTGGGTTCCATCAATTAATTCTTTCAGGGAGAGTTTCCGGTCGTGGTCATCAATATAGTGTTGGTTTATTGCCCCCTGATTTCTGTGGGCCAGCATCCGTCTTCGGACTGTTGTGGTAGTGTGTCCTATATAAGTCTTTCCTATGAGTTTTACACATTTCCGCGCATGAAGAACTGTAGACTACGTTTGTACACGCTTCCTTTGGTCCATTTTGGGTGGTATTGTTTTTCATCACAAAACTTGCAGTTAGGTTGGGCTTGTTATATATTATATGTTTTACATTTTGGTAAGAGGCTTCCGGGGCGACACCTCCATTGAAGATTCCTCGCAGTGCGATTTTTAAGTCGGTTTGTTCGTCAAAGCATACTCTCACACATCACATACACATGTATTCATATTTAAGTCATCATCATCATCATCAGCTTCTACTACTCCTAGATTTTGCCAGTCGTCTCTGTTTTGAGCTTTTAAATCAATACTTCTCCATTCATCATCTCCTATTCCACTCCTCATAGTCCTCAGTCATGTAGGCCTGGGTCTTCCAACTCTTCTAGAGCCTTGTGGAGCCCAGTTGAAAGTCTGGTGAACTAATCTCTCTTGGAGAGTGAGAAGAGCGTACTAAACCACTTCTATCTACCTTTCACCGTGATCTCATCCATATATGGACTTCAGTAATCTCTCTTATAGTTTCATTTCTAATCATTTCCTGTCATTCAACTCCAAATATTTTTCACATGTAAGTATATTCATAAAAGATATACAGACACCAGTATATATAGAACATTTCTTAGAGCACAACTCTTCTCTAAATTCAGTGAATCTCCTGGCATACAAAGACAAGAACAGGATTTAGTGAATGAGAGCTAGAAAACCTGTTACTTGATGTGCATCTGCATGTTTATTAGAGTCCAGATATTTGCCCAAAGACAAAGATCTTCTACGTCTTTATCAAAGGAGAATCCATCTTGATTATTCCACCTGACTCAAGACATACTGTATATTTTTTGGATTTTCTAGTTTTTATATTTTTATATGGATTTTTTGTTTTTATATTTTTTTAAAATGTATAGGTTTTATATTTTTATGGGTTTTTTTTTATTTATTTTTGGAATTATTAGCTTTTATATATATATATTTTTTTTGGATTTCTAGATTTTATATTTTTATGCATTTTTTTAATTTTTGAGTTTTTGTTTTCTATATTTTTAGGATTCTTTAGTTTCATATATATTTTCTGCTGCTGCTGCTCATCTTATTGTTTCCTTGCTGCCTTATTCTTATTCCTCCTTTTTTATAATTTTGTAGTTTTTATATTCTGTAATGTTTTAAACATTTTTTTAGTTTTTATATTTATATCTAATTTTTAGATCCTGGCTTCTGTCTCTTTAGATTTGGAAGGGGAGATTTTCTACATTTCACACACACACAAACACACACACACACAATGAAGGCAAATTGGTCATTCTCCTCCTCAAGTGTTTGAATTCGGATGATGCAATCTTTTGAAGCTTTGTGGATGATCATCTGCATTTCTCTTGATTCGTTATTTTCTTCGTTAATTTGAGTAAATTTTTCTCAAACCTTTAATTCCTTCAAGTTTAAACCTTAATCTTTTTGTATTTTCCTTGCTAATATAGTTGTTTCTTTGATTTATGAATATATATATATATATATATATATATATATATATATATAATATATATATATATATATATATATATATATACATATATATATATATATATATATATATATATATATATATATATAAGCGTGTGTGTGTATGTGTATTGTATATATGTATATGCTTATTTGGAATGTTACTTGGTGATATCTTTATATATATATACATATATATATATATATATATATATATATATATATATATATATATATATATATATATATATATATATGTATATATATATGTATATATATGTATATATATGTAGATATATATATATATATATATATATATATATATATATATGTATGTATGTAAATATATGTATATATAATTTATATATATATATATATATATGTATATATATATATGTGTGTGTGTGTAAATATATATATATATACATATATATATATATATATATATATATATATATATATATATATGTATATATATATATGTAATTATATATATATGTGTGTGTGTATATATATATATATATATATATATATATATATATATATATATATATATATATATATATATATATGCAGTATATTGGTGAAATCAATATAACATTGTGTTTAAAGAATCAATTTTTACCTCGTACTAGAATCGAATGATTATTTTTTTTTTCATTTGCTCTCTTACGTCATCACAGTTTCAATAAAACTTTATCTTTATCAAGTGATAACCGATCAACATAAGGTTTACAATTCTGATGGTTAAGGAGCACTGCTACCCCACCTTTGACCTGACCCTCTGCGTGACCCTTCCGGCAAAGCAGTTTTGACCTGACTTGCAATGGTGGTGCAAATTGCACTTATATTTGTGTATATATATATATATATATATATATATATATATATATGTATATATATATATGTAATTATATATATATGTGTGTGTGTGTATATATATATATATATATATATATATATATATATATATATATATATATATATATGCAGTATATTGGTGAAATCAATATAACATTGTGTTTAAAGAATCAATTTTTACCTCGTACTAGAATCGAATGATTATTTTTTTTTTTCATTTGCTCTCTTACGTCATCACAGTTTCAATAAAACTTTATCTTTATCAAGTGATAACCGATCAACATAAGGTTTACAATTCTGATGGTTAAGGAGCACTGCTACCCACCTTTGACCTGACCCTCTGCGTGACCCTTCCGGCAAAGCAGTTTTGACCTGACTTGCAATGGTGGTGCAAATTGCACTTATATTTGTGTTGGTATATGCATATATAAATAAGTATATATTAGGTCATTATCCTTTATAATCTAACTATATATGAATTTTTAAAAATATTTTCCAGTATCCTTTTTCTTCTTTTTTTCGTTTTCTTTCAGTCTATAAAATATCGCTTAATCGTATTTTAGATAAAAAATAATTTGTAGTGGGGTCGTCACAAGATAACAGGATGATACGTCGTTAATCTTGGAGTCTTCTTCAAAATGGGAGCAGCGAAACCTCTGAAGTCTAGAGTGTGACTCAAATGTTTTTGGAGACTTATAAGTCTGTATTTTGATTATCTAAACTAGATAAGCATTATGATGAGAGAGAGAGAGAGAGAGAGAGAGAGAGAGAGAGAGAGAGAGAGAGAGAGAGAGAGAGAGAGAGAGAGAGAATTACAAACGATATAGGGGAAAGAAGAGAAGACGGTTGATTGACGAACTTATAAAGTTTGCTGGTGTGGACTGGCATAGATAGACCATAAACAAGTGGAAGGACATGTCTGAGGTCTTTGTCCTTCAGTGAGCTAGTAACGGCTGATGATGAT
Organism: Palaemon carinicauda; assembly: GCF_036898095.1. Taxonomy (NCBI): domain Eukaryota; kingdom Metazoa; phylum Arthropoda; class Malacostraca; order Decapoda; family Palaemonidae; genus Palaemon; species Palaemon carinicauda. The sequence goes on along the minus strand of NC_090741.1, from coordinate 102,020,889 downwards.
AATGATGCTGATATATACATACATATATATATATATATATATATATATATATATATATATATATATATATATATATATATATATTAGGTTGGCGAAGGCACCAGCCAAATGAGATACTACTGCCAGATAGTTTATGTAATCTTTGACTGGCCAGGCAATACTATATTGGATACCTCTCTAGTTTAGGCTCATGTTTCCTTTTCTTATACATACACTAAATATTCTGCCCTATTCATTTTTCTTTTTCCTCATACAGAGATAGCCGTGAAGATAACCAAATATGCTCTTATGTATTTGTTCAGTGGGTATTTTCCTCTTGGTAAGGGTAGAAGAGACTCTTCAGCCATGGTAAGCAGCTCTTCTAGGAGAAGGACACGCCAAAATCAAACCATTGTTCTCTAGTCTTGGGTAGTGCCATAGCCTCTGTACCATGGCCTTCCACTGTCTTTGGGTAGAGTTTCCTTGTTTGAATGTACACTCAGACACACTATTCTATCTGTTTCCTTTTCTTACTTACTTTTCCAACTAGCGTTGTATTTTAGCTAGTAATATATATATATATATATATATATATATATATATATACATATATATATATATATATATATATATATATATATATATATATATATATATACTGTATATGTATATATGCAGTTTCACGTATAAAACGTATTTAAGGATACAAATTACGTTATATTTTACAGAAATATACCGAGTTACACACAGAAATATATACACAGAAAATGTGTTGATAAACAAAATATTCTACTGAAAATGAATTTATACACAATTACACACGTTACAAAACATATATATGTATGCACTGTGTTATATTATAAAGACACATAGTATATTGAGAGTTACTGCACGATTAGAGAAAAATAGCTTTAAATTGCGTTTTATTAAACAGAGACGACATGAAACTTTAGCTAATGAAATTAAGGAAAATCTTTGATATTAAAGTCTTGAATTCGAGGGTTAATCAGCTAAATCATTATTATTTTATTATTTTCCAATATTGGGAATTCATTCACTTTTTCTGTGTATCCATTCAAAAAAAAAATTATTCAGTGACGGAGCTTCGTTTAGATAAAATGATGAAAGCGAACGATACCAAACAAAGAGAATAAAAGACTATAAACACACAGGCAAATAAACATGGAGAGAAACGGAAGAAAAGACTTCAGCCCTTTATATTTCGTAAATAATCCCCATTGCCTAAACCCATTGCTCTGTAATTGGGGTCACCACTTGACACCTCCGGGCTGTTGTCGAAGGAGTTGTTTTGATGAATGGAGATCGAGCCGCGATGACGGAGCCAGCGGAAGAACCCAGATGGTAAACAGCCAGCAAATGGTTCTCGCTCGCTTGCATGATTTCCGATCTGTTTGCTCCCTGATGTCTAGCACTGAGAGAAAGGAATGATAAATGGGGTTTATTATTTTGA
>NC_090741.1:101894439-102014439 GCF_036898095.1 Palaemon carinicauda | reverse complement strand
CAAAACAAGAAACTTTGGTTTTCTTATATATTTTGGTCTATATATCAACTGAAACCTTTTCATCTCTAGCAGTATCTAATGTAATGTAATTCATACCCTGAACTTTAGCCTGGCACATTTTACAGACTCATTTTCTGACAAATTTTGGTGATTCATTTTTCGACAATAAATGAAGTAAAAAAACAATCATGTTGGCCAAAACATATGTTTAGCTTTGGCTGAAGAAACATTTCTTCAAAAACTAAAATGCATATTTTCAAACAAAATGTAATATTTAGTATAAATTGTTGAAAATTCTGTTTAATTAATGGTATTGTTCCTTTTGTTGTTGCTAGTTGGTTAGCTAAATATATATTCCATTGTTTATTAATTTTCTTTTTGGGTAAAATTATGTTACCCAGTGATAACTTATGCATTATTATTACTATAATTAATGGTCGTTTACGCTTGAAGGGAAACCCAGCATACTTTATATTTTCGTTTTGACGGTAAATCCTTTGAAGCGTAAAACCTGTATTGTCTTTGGTAAAACTATATAACAACCCTATCGGAATTATCTGCTGGTGGTCTTGTTTTTTACAGCAATACGAATTCTAAAGGAAACATCGCCAGCAGAGAGAGAGAGAGAGAGAGAGAGAGAGAGGGGGAGAGGGAGGAGTTGAAAGAAGGTTTTCGTACTGGACGGATGGCTGGCTATTACAGGAGTAATAAAATCCAGAGTTTGTCGAAGTTGTATAATGGAAGAGTAACATATACCCGCTTTTCTCAGCCATCCTGCACAAGAAGAGACCAGCCATAAGCGTCGTAACATCAGGACACTATCTTCGCCGAATTTCCGAGGAATTGAATTGATAAGGTACGTCATTACGAAAGATATGCTGACTTCTAAAGTGATTCCCTGTCAATTTGTTTATCGTGGATAAATATTCCCTTGCTCGATTCCCAATTAATAAACCCTGTGGATTTGGTATTTAAACTATTCATAATTTATCACTGCTGTAACTTTACGTGTTACCCTATGAAAGCTGTTAGGATTAGAGGCAGTTTTTACTTTAATAGTCAATGTTATGTTGTTTACTTTACGCCGAAGTTTTCGGATCATTAGGCCTTTCGTGGTTAGGTGGTTGCCACGTTAAATTGGAGGCAGAATATGTAGTCTATATATTTTTTATTGCTCAGAATTCAAATTAATTGTAAAGTTAACTACTGAGCTTGACTTGAGTGAAATAGCAGAGCTTGCGCCTTTACCTTAAAAATTGTATCTCATTTTACTACAGTTATTGAATTGAGTGATTTAGCAGAACTTGCCTTTACCTTTTAAAAATCGTATTTCATTTTACTACAGTGTTTATAGAATTATGGAGTGATTTGGCAGAACTTGCCCTTGCCTCTTAAAAATCGTATTTCGTTTATGTCCTCAGGGTTTCTTGAATAGCGAGGAGGATAGGAGGAGGAAAACAGCATACCTGTAGTTACTTCTGATACAGGAAAATCCTTCTTTCCGACAATAAGTCCACCAGCAACTAGTTCTAAATTTAACTTCACATGGAAGTTCAACCTTTCATTAAAGTGAACCTTTTTTAATGGTCTTGTTTTATTCCTTCCATCGTACAATTTTCAAGATAAATAAATGCTCAACACTATAAAAATAACAAAAAGGTTGTCTTTGTAATAATTTCTGAACAATAGAAATAAAACTTTTTCTCTCAATTTTTACTGAAAGAAAACAAACATGTTAAGGCATGAACTATTGGCCAGAGAATATTTTTCAAGTAAGTAAAATGCCTCATTATGTATACTCATACTATAAATTTAATTTCAATCCCTTCTCTACCCTCTTTAATCGAGCTTATACCATGTCATCAGGAAATCTAAGAAGGGCCTCTTTTATCATGGGGTCTTCAGGCATACAGAAGATAAATTCCTTTGGGTTACGAGAAATGTTTTTTAACTTTTGTTAAAGGACTACCATCATCGTCTGCAAAGATTTCAAACTATTTTCCCCAAAAATGGATCATGTGTGCGGCCACCTTTACGGATAAAATGGACAGGTTTTTTTTTTTTTTTTTTTTTTTTTTTAATGAATGCTTTCCTCTGAAAACAAAATATGTAAGTGTTAAAAGATTGGCGAAAAGTGGCTCTCCAAAGGACTATTTAAATGAATTAACATTAAACATAATCTAAATCGAAGAATGATATTTGGTTCTTATAGTGCCCCCACTTTATAATAACTACTGCAATATGTTACATTAAAATATTTTGAGAACTCCTTTGATCAACTCCCAAAGGTACTAAAAAAAAATTCTGGGAATTCATCAACTCGTCCCTCAGGCCTGGCAAGAAAAAGCGCACGTCACTGAGAAAACTCATCGGTCATAACGGCGAAACCATTACTGACAGCCAACAAATTGCAAATGCTTTTATTCTTCGTTTCTTTACAATTGGCATCACTCACTTTGAATCATTTAAATTTCCATTCCTATTTGCCTCCTTCAACTATTTGACCCCGTTTTCCCCGCCTGAAGTAATCAACATAAAAAACTAAAGAACAAAAGGTGCTCTTCCAATATGTAATCTACCGAATGGTTTCTTTTCCAATATGTGATCTACCAAGTTGCTTATATTCCAATATATGATCTACCGAGTTGCTTATATTCCAATATATGATTTACCCAGTGACTTCCCTTTATTTTCCCAATAAACTAGCACCTAATTTCTTCATGGGAGGGGATGAGTTCCTCTGTGCTCTCTAGATTGTAAGACCGACCTCTCCCAGTGAAGTAGACAGCTTACTTCTAAATCTCACCAAGATCATTCCTGGTTAAATGTTTAGCATTGGAAGATCCTCGCAGTTGAATATCCTACTTAACTTCTTCAAGAAGTTCTTCTTGAACATCTGGCCAATGGCTGCAGCATCGTGATCCCTTTTGAATTGTAGATGGGTTATCAGGAAGCCATTTTCTACTTATGTTCCTGGTACTAGTATAGGTGCTGCCTCTTGGATACTGAAAGTAGAACTTTGTGAGGCATCTTCCTCATTTGGTGACGATGCCATCAATTGTGAGTCGTTGCTGCCTCCTTCCTTGTCTTTTGCAGCATCAAATAACAACAAAGGATCATTTCTGTTATCCTTTGGACACCTCTTGTCAATTCATGTTTTGAAAGTTTTAAGTTTTATGGGACATAGGTAACCTTTATCATACTTTTCTTAATTCAAAGGATATATTCCAGTAGCATTGAAAGCTGCCTTTACATTCCCAGTCGAAAATCCCTGCTTCTAAATACTGTACATCTTCACAAATCCTAATTTTTGCAATGGTGCCCGTGCTCCGGTCTGATTCACATTCTGCATCATTGCTGGTCATACAAAGATTCTAATGGGGCGAAACAAGCAACATTCAATGACTGTAATAAATCTGTACAATGTGCAGGAGGTTTAATAATACTGAAATTTTCTTGTTTTGGTATTTTTATTGTTTGTAGCGATGTATGGCTCAGATGCCCAGACAAAATCTGGACAAAAGGGTGGGTTTCTTTTGTTTTTTCCGCAAAACGTTTTAAGAAGTCCTCTCAACTTATACGGGTCATCCATCCAGAGTCTGATACACCATAATGAGTTTCTTGTAATGCTGCAGTTCCAATCCATGAAGACTGCACATTTTTTTTTTTTTTTTTACCCTTGAACACAAAGGATCCAGTGCTGGTCCATCAGCAATACATTTTGCCAAAACAGTTATGTTTTCACGATTTGTTCCGCGTTACTCTTATAGTCTTGTTCCCTTTAGACTGCGTTTACAACAAGCAAATCGAATCGATTCAATTCATGGAGAATCATCCCAATTCATGATTCGTCATGATTCGCCACGTTAAATTCAATGGAATCGTTTACACCAAGCGAATCGAGTCAATTCAAATCATGGAGATTCATGGTGATTCAGAATCACTGATGCGCGCGATCCCATTTTTTCATCAGTCAAGGCGAATCAGCCGAGCAGGAAGCATATATATATATTAAGTTTATTCACATTATATTGTCAGTGATTTTATATATTCAATTCATTTATTTACTCTCCTTTATTTAACTCTTTTTGTCAATCTTCCGTTCCATGCGTTCAGGTCTCTCTCTCTCTCTCTCTCTCTCTCTCTCTCTCTCTCTGCATATTTGAGTATGTAAATTGCCGTACGTTGCAGTTTGTATGCCTGAAAGTCATCTAATTTCATACCTTCTTCATTCTTCTTTTTCAACGCCTTTCAACAAGCACTAAGAAGTCATAAAACTTCTCCGGATTATTGACCAAATCTGGGAACAAATGTCCAAAGCTCCCAGATTCAGGTCTTCTTGAATTTATTGGATGCACCCATATAATCGTTGCACTTGCCTCCGCCTCTGTCTACGCTTTCTCAGCCACAGCAACAATGCTATTTCTGCAACAGCAAAGACGTCCATACTCCCCGAAGGCTGCCTTGGTACTGAATGATGTGTTAATCAGATTCAGTAGGTTGGAACTATACCGATTCAAAATGACTCGAGTCAAATGATTCTCCATGAATTGAATCGATTCGATTCGCTTGGTGTAAACGCAGCCATACAATGTGACGGGCCGGGAGAGGGTTGTGAACTCAAAGGCAGGATGCAATCAACTGAGTTCACAACCCTCTCTCGGCCCGTCACATTGGTGACCCCGGAGTGACACGAACACCCAGCCTTCTGAGGAATGCTTTCGGACTGCGTCGGATCACAAGAAAAGGGCCCGTGTAAGGGGGCGTTAGTGGTGGCTTGGTAGTGTCGTTGCGTAGGAAGACGTGCGTTGCAGAGTGCAAGTCTGTTGGTATGTGATGCTTTGCTGGGGGCTGGTAAGTCTGGCGGCATGGAGTAAATTTTCCCACGATGTGACGTATGCGCTGGAGATCGTCGGAGGAGGTTGTAGAAGGAAAAAATTCGGCAGGGACGACCAACAGGTCGTCATACACCATTTCAGCTGCCGAGACGTCAAGGGTGTCTTTAGGAGTAGTCCTTAGTCCCAGGAGGACCCAGGGAAGCTGAGTAAACCAGTTGGAATCCTTGCAGCGGGACATCAAAGCTGCTTTGAGGGTGCGATGAAAATGTTCAACCATTCCATTGGCAGCTGGGTTGTAAGCCGTTGTCTGATGTAGGGTGATGCCCAGGATATTCGCTAATGATGTCCACAATTGAGAGGTGAAAGTGGTTCCCCTGTCAGAAGTAATATGTTCAGGGATGCCAAATCTTACAATCCATCCAGAGAGTAAGGCAGATGTACATAAGGCGGACGTTGCAGTTTCCATGGGAATGGCTTCAGGCCAACGGGTGGAGCGGTCGATGACGGTAAACAGGTAACGATGTCCTTGTGATGTGGGTAGGGGGCCTACAACGTCGACGTGAATGTGTGCGAAACGACGCTGAGGTTGAGGAAAGGTGCCCACTCCTGAATCCATGTGTCGATGTACTTTGGAAGTTTGGCAAGAAGTACAGGCGCGGACCCAATCCTTAGCATCCTTAGAAATGCCGTGCCAAATGAACTTTGCCTTCAGCAGCTGTGCAGTAGAACGGCATGAGGGATGTGAAAGGCCGTGAATGAAATCAAACACCTGTCGGCGCATGGGAGCAGGAATCCAAGGTCGCGGTCTGCCAGTACTGACGTCACAGAGGAGGGTGGTGTTAGAGTCTTCAAGGGAAAAGTCTTACCAACGGAGGGACGTGCAGGATGTCCTACATGCTTGATACTCTGGATCCTGTCGTTGGGCTTCAGCCAGGGCGTTGTAATCCAATCCCAGTTGAACGGCAGCCAACGTGTTTCTTAACAGGGCATCGGCAACGGGATTCATTTTCCCAGGGACGTATTGAAGGGTGCAATTGTATTCAGCCACGGCGGAGAGATGTCGGCGTTGCCGGGCGGACCAGGCATCAGACTGTCGAGTAAAGGCGTGCACCAGAGGCATGTGGTCTGTGCGAATGACGAAGGGCGTACCTTCTAAGAAATGGCGAAAGTGATGGACAGCCAAGTGCACCGCCAGCAATTCTCGATCGAAGGTAGAATAACCCGATTCTGCCTTGGATAGTTTTCTGCTGAAGAAGGCCAATGGGTGGGGCGAGCCGTTGACCACCTGCTTGAGTACTGCACCAATAGCGACGTCGCTGGCATCGGTGGAGAGAAGGAGAGAGGCGTGTGGGATAGGAAAAGTGAGAGCCGCAGCAGTTGATAGGGCCTTCTTCAGCAGAAAACTGTCCAAGGCAGAATCGGGTTATTCTACCTTCGATCGAGAATTGCTGGCGGTGCACTTGGCTGTCCGTCACTTTCGCCATTTCTTAGAAGGTACGCCCTTCGTCATTCGCACAGACCACATGCCTCTGGTGCACGCCTTCACTCGACAGTCTGACGCCTGGTCCGCCCGTCAACGCCGACATCTCTCCGCCGTGGCTGAATACAATTGCACCCTCCAATACGTCCCTGGGAAAATGAATCCTGTTGCCGATGCCCTGTCAAGAAACACGTTGGCTGCCATTCAACTGGGATTGGATTATAACGCCCTGGCTGAAGCCCAACGACAGGATCCAGAGTATCAAGCTTGTAGGACATCCTGCATGTCCTTCCGTTGGGAAGACTTTCCCCTCGAAGACTCCAACACCACCCTCCTCTGTGACGTTAGTACTGGTAGACCGCGACCTTAGATTCCTGCTCCCATGCGCCGACAGGTGTTTGATTTCATTCACGGCCTTTCACATCCCTCGTGCCGTTCTACTGCACAGCTGCTGAAGGCAAAGTTCATTTGGCACGGCATTTCTAAGGATGCTAAGGATTGGGTCCGCGCCTGTACTTCTTGCCAAACTTCCAAAGTACATCGACACACGGATTCAGGAGTGGGCACCTTTCCTCAACCTCAGCGTCGTTTCGCACACATTCACGTCGACGTTGTAGGCCCCCTACCCACATCACAAGGACATCGTTACCTGTTTACCGTCATCAACCGCTCCACTCGTTGGCCTGAAGCCATTCCCATGGAAACTGCAACGTCCGCCTCATGTACATCTGCCTTACTCTCTGGATGGATTTCAAGATTCGGTATCCCTGAGCATATTACTTCTGACAGGGAACCACTTTCACCTCTCAATTGTGGACGTCATTAGCGAATCTCCTGGGCATCACCCTACATCAGACAACGGCCTACAACCCCGCTGCCAATGGAATGGTTGAACGTTTTCATCACACCCTCAAAGCAGCTTTGATGTCCCACTGCAAGGATTGCAACTGGTTTACTCAGCTTCCCTGGGTCCTCCTGGGACTAAGGACCACTCCTAAAGACGCCCTCGACGTCTCGGCAGCTGAAATGGTGTATGGCGACCCGTTGGTCGTCCCTGCCGAATTTTTTCCTTCTACAACCTCCTCCGACGATCTCCAGCGCATACGTCACGTCGTGGGAAAATTTACTCCGTGCCACCAGACTTACAAGCCCCCAGCGAAGCATCACATACCAACGGACTTGCACTCTGCAACGCACGTCTTCCTGCGCAACGACACTAGCAAGCCACCACTAACGCCCCCTTACACGGGCCCTTTCCTTGTGATCCGACGCAGTCCGAAAGCATTCCTACTAAACATTCGGGGCAAAGAAGACTGGGTCTCCATTGATCGTCTAAAACCTGCTTATCTTCTGCCAGATGACCCGCTTACAGTTCGCCTCTCTAGATCAGGGCGCCCTATTTAACATGTACAGTATGTCATTTTTAGGGGGGGGAGCCATGTACCAACCATGTGTCACACAATTGTACATAATTATTTTGTATATATTATGCTTGTATCTGCGCTCTTCCCTCGCACTAAAAAGAACCTGAATGATCATATCTCCGGTTTTGCTCTGTAACATTGTCTGTCTCTCGAACATGTTATGTCCTGTTGCCTTGAGGTTTTGTATATAAAGGAGAGTGTTCCTTAATAAACAACTCAGTTGATTGCATCCTGCCTTTGAGTTCACAACCCTCTCTCTCTTAGGGCCAATCTTTTTTGTTTTCGATGGATCAAGGGGAAAGAGTTTCATCAAGGTTCCAAATACACTCAGGACGATCGGATATTTCAAGTCGTTCCATTGCATTAATCAAAGCTCATAGTATCCACAGATAACAAAAAGCAAGTTTGAACAGGTTTCAATGAGAACCAAGTATATCAGCACTTGCACAGAATATAGTTGCTAACCTCAGTCATATACTTTACTTGATATTAGATAACTGTTACATGTTTATAAAGACTGTATTGTTGTAAAATAAAAAGAAATTTCAGGGTTGGCATGGAAATGTGTGTCGAACTTCTTTAGTAAATAATAAGAGGCGAAATACTAATCAAATTAATTAAGTATTGTAAAGTATATTTCGTTCTTTTTAAATTAAATAAATGATAAATAAATTGAATATTATAAATAATAGTATAAATAAAGTATAAATGTTTGAGAGATGCCGCGAATTAAATTACTTGTAGAGTTGTATGGTCGTAAGTAATTGGATTGTTACCATTTAGCTCTTCCAAAAAACTAGTTCAGTAGTGTGCGGTAGGGCGGAAAAAATAAAATGGGGAGAGTATTTTTCCCTCAGTAGTAGTCAAACCTCCGCCAGAAAGACAGTTCTCTCTCTAAAGTTTAAATTAAGTGATTTAAATTACAAGAAGGGACCAACTTCATAAATTCCAAGGAGCCACCAATTTGGAAAGTCAAATTCGCTAGCTAAGTATATTTTCTGTTTTTGTTAACATGTAATAGAGAATAGAAACTATGCGTCTTTGAAACCTTAGCTCAAACAGGTTGGTTTCTGAAGTTGGTTCTAAAATAGGTTCCTTTTGTTAATTACGATATTTTTTTCTTTTAGTATATGGAATAAAACATGATAATGGAATTGAAAATAAAGTTTGGGGTAAATAATGCTAGGGTATGGGGAAAAATAAATCAATAATTCTGATTTGTTTTTGCCCCCTTGGGAGAACCGGGGGGTCATTCTGATTCATTCTTACCCCAAATTTAGCATATTTGTACCAATTGTGGAAGAAGAAATTAAAGTTATTTAGTGCTTTTGGGAGCTTTTAGGATATTTTTTTCGGACGTTTAAAAAAAAAGTAGCTATAGCTGATTGTATTTGTAATAAACCTATTAATAGGTTGGTCAGAGCACCAGCCATCCATTGAGATACTACCAATAGAGAGTTATTGGGTCCTTTGACTGGCCAGGCTGTACTACATTGGGGCTCCCCCCTCTCTCTCTCTCTCTGGTTACGGCTAATTTTGTCTTTACCAGCACATAATGGTCTGACATATTCTTTCCACATTTTCCTTAGTCCTCACACCTGACAACACTGAAAAGGCCAATCAATTCTTTGCACAAGGGGTTAACTACTGCAATGTAATTGTTCAGTGGCTATTTGCCTCTTAGTATGGCTAGACGAGATTTTTTTAGCTATGGTAAGCAGTTCTTCTAGGAGGACACTCCAAAATCAAACCATTTTTTTTTCTAGTCTTGGGTTGTGCCATAGCCTCTGTACCATGACCTTCCACAGTCTTGGATTAGAGTTCTTTTGCTTGAGGGTACACTGAGACATGCTGTTATGTCTTATTTCTCTTCCTCTTGTTTGTTTTAGAGATTTTATAAGATGTAATTTAATGTTGTTGTTCTTAAAATATTATATTTTGACTGTTTACTACTTCTCTTGTAGTTTGTTTATTTCCTTTCCTCACTGGGCTATTTTTCCCTGTTGGAGCCCTTGGACTTCGGGCATATTACTTTTCCAACCAGAGTTATAGCTTCACTTGTAATAATAATAATAATAATAATAATAATAATAATAATAATACACAAGATGTATTACAACCATGAATCAATCACCTCAAGTCTAACTATAATGAAAAAGAAAGTTCTGTATAAAGCCGATTCCTTCATGCTCCATCAACCCCTCTAATTTTTCCTACCATGTTTCACTATATTCCCTCATTTCCTTTCTTCACTGGACTACTTTCCGTGTTGTAGTATTTGGTCTTGTATCATTGTACTTCAACGAAGGCTTTAGCTTTGCTAGTAATAATTATATCCCCCGTCAACGCCCCAGCACCAGCCACACCCACGCCCCCTGAGATTTCTGCTCTTATCTCCAAAGGTCGACAAAATTCATGGAGTCATTAAGTGTTTTGTCTTGGAACATATACGGGATCAAGCGGAATTTACCTGTCCTTAATGAGTTCTGCAATGATTTCCGTGGCATTATTGCACTGCAAGAAACCTTACTCCTCCCCCATGACCTGGCTATCAGTGATTCGGTTCATGTTGATTATAACAGTTTCTCTATCTCGTCGATGGTTACTCACGACCACATCATTCAAGGTCGTCCGAAAGGAGGTCTCTCATTTCTGTGGCATAGATCTCTGGATAAGTGCGTGAAACCAGTGACGTATCAAACTGACAGACTTCTCGGCCTGCAAGTAACGATCGAAGGTAAAACCATATTAGTGATTAATGCATACTTCCCCTGGGAGTGCCAGTCAAACTATGATCAGTATTGTATATTACTAGGAGAAGTCCAAGGTATTATTAATGATACCACCGCTGACCATGTGTGCATAATAGGAGACTTTAATGCGCACCCATCCAGACTTTTCTATGATGAATTACAGCGTCTCTGTTCTCAACAATCTCTTCAAATTAGCGATGTTGCCATCCTGCCTCCTTCGACCTTTACGTACATGCAAAACAGAAATAATATGCCCATCACATCCTGGCTTGATCATTGTATTACCACTGACCGCCTGCATAGCTCTATCACTGAATGTATTATACGATACGACCTTTCGTCTGCATTCGATCACATACCCATACAGATCACATTTCACACACCCTCCCTCCTGGCGGTACTCATCCAAAGGGAGAGGCTACCTTCCATCTCATGGGATTTCTCCAACCTCCAAAAATCCACTGCATTCAAACGCTTATCTAAAAGTAATCTCCGCTTGATAATTCAACCTGCTGAAGCCCTGCTCTGCAATAATATTAATTGCCGCAACAAACAGCATAAAACAAATCTGAAGGAATTCTACGTAAATATCATAAATGCCCTACGGAGCTCGGGAAGAGACACGTTTAGACTCTTTAGAGGTAACCATCGAAACATACCTGGTTGGAATGACTTAGTTAAAGACCTCTATGCACACTCTCGAGAAATGTTCCTTCTTTGGAGGAACGATGGTAGCCAGAGAGAAGGTCCCCTCGCTCTTCAGATTAGACAAGCGAGAGCCCAGTTCAAACTTGCTCTCCGTCAATGTCGTAGCAACGAAAATCAGCTACAAGCCGATGCACTGTCCAGAAAATTGACCAACCATGACTTCCCCCATCTTTGGAGAGATATTAATTCACTAAACCCAAAGTCAAACAAATTATCCCAAAGAGTAGGGGATGCAGTTGGCGAAGAATCCATCGCAAGAATGTGGGGGGATCACTTTAGTACCATCTTAAATTGTATAAATGACCAAGATACCCGAAATGAAGTGGATACTCTCATCAATGTCAATATGGATTTTCAATATAGTGACCGTATCTCCCCAAGTGACGTGTGCGAGGCTATCAAGAAATTACCTAGTAACAAGGCACCCGGTTGCGATGGCCTTCCTGCCGAGGCTTTCAAATTCTGCCACCCTATAATTTATATCCTATTTTCTGCACTATTTAATGCCTGTATATTACACCAATATCTCCCCGAAACCCTGCTACTTGTCCACTAAATACCTCTCATAAAAAACAAACTGAAGGATGCCAGTGACCCAGGAAACTACCGCCCCATCGCCATTACAACAATTTCATCGAAAATATTTGAATCTCTTCTGTTCCGTCGCCTTGCACCATTTCTCCACACCGCAGACAATCAATTTGGTTTTAAGACTAACCACTCGACTGACACCTGTATATATATTTTAAAGGAGTTATTGAATTTCTATATATCCTCGGCCTCCCCTGTCTACTTATGTTTTGTAGACGTGCGGAAGGCATTTGACAGAGTAAACTATCTGAAGCTCTTTTTGAAACTACGCAAAAGGGGAACTCCTCTATATCTCATCGGTATATTATACTGTTGGTTCACAACACAACAGTTCTGTGTCAAATGGGGCAATGTCCTGTCCCAGCAATTTGGCTCATCTAACGGTCTCAGGCAAGGAGGCATCCTCACACCATACTTATTTAATGTTTACACCGACGACTTAAATATCAGACTGAATTCACTTCCCATTGGTTGTACAGTTAATGGCTTTACCATAAATAACCTTTGCTACGCTGACGATATGGTCCTCATCTCCCCCTCTGCCCAAGGCCTACAACGTCTTATCGACACCTGCAACGCATACGCTAATGAACATGACATAATCTATAACGAATCGAAGACACAGTGCATGTCTGTCCTTCCTAGATCGCTCCGTTTCGTAGAAGATTCACATTTTTACCTTCAACACCATCAGCTAGCATTTGTCAATGATTTTCCCTACCTAGGTCACATCATTACGAAAGATTTAAAGGACACATCTGACATTGAAAACAGGCGACGTAAATTGTGTTGTCTAGGGAACATGGTAACGAGAAGATTTGCCTTCTGACGCCAAGATATCAAAAAACTCCTATTTCAAACCTACTGCTATAACGTATACGGCTGCTCGCTATGGGCAAACTATACGCGAGAATCGATGAGACGTATCACAGGCATTCACAATGATATCCTAAGGCGCCTCACCAATACCCCGAGGCACCATTCAGCTTCAGCGATGTTTGTTGAAAATAGCCTGGATAACCTAAAAACCATCATTCGACGCTTTATAGTAAGTCTCACCTCCCGCCTACGATCTAGTGAAAATCCCCTAATTCAAAATGTGCTTGCAAGTGCAGCGAGAATAAAATCCAAAATGTGGGAAACCTGGAATACGGAAGCGTCAGTACAATGAATTGTATTCACTAATATTTGATAGTGTGGCTATGCCAAATCTTCATCACTAAATAACTTTGGTATGATTCCCAGTATTGTTATGATAACGTGTATTATTATGTTACATCTTTGTTGCCTGGGTGTCCTGTATTTCCTTCACACCCCTGCTCAGTGACTAGATTTTTTTTCCCTCCCCAGTGTTCTTTCATTATTCAAGCAATTTCTGTTCCAACATATTTATCATTGTCATCTCCATTTTTTTTTTATTTTTTTCTCTCTCCCTCTCTTTTTGTTTGCTAATATGTATGGTATCATCATTGTTAAGCGTTAATTCTATTGTGACTTTGTTACCCAGACCTTAGATCTCTGTGGTCAACCTGCTAATTGATGTTTATAATATATCACTGATTTTATTGCATATCTCATCTTTTTTTTTTTACCGATGTCAAAAGTGTAAGATCACTGTACCCTTATTGTAACTGTATATGGCTTCTGCTGAAATAAAGATTATTATTATTATTATTATTATTATTATTATTATTATTATTATTATTATTATTATTATTATTATTATTATAATGAACTATGATATTCATTAACGCAAATACAATTTTACGAACTTTATATGCTTCAAATCACTATTTAGAAAAAAATAAACAGTATCTACATTGAAATCAGTAGGACATGTGTAGGGAACAATTATATACATTTGACAACCTTGAACAGATTAAACTTTAAAGGTGCTCGTTGATGGTATGGAAAAGGAAGTTGCATTGGTCGGTGCTCTAGTAATATACTACCATTTTCTTGATCAAGTAGAGACATTGATTGTCTGTGCATTGTTTAACCACTAAATTCAACACTGGTTTATTGTAACCCGTAAAATTTAATAACGGATAAAACGTATATTACCCCATACGATAATTGATTTTATTTGTTCTCTGGCATCCTGACAAAACGTAGATTACACTAATGTCGTTTTGAACGGAAAAGGCTAATTGTTCGAGGCAAAATAAATTACTCGGAAACAGATTTTTAGTTTGCATGTCACACCAGAATTGTGAAAAGACTTATCAGATCATACAACATTACCTAGATTTTTATAACAGTCATCCCATGGTCAAAATTACGTGTTAAAAGCAACGTGGAACCGTTCTTTTTTGCTAGACGAACGATAGTAAACTTAAATGGTACTCTAAGATGTTTCGTATTATTTACTTAACATATCAAAAAACAGTATTATTTCTATGAAAAATTTATATTTTGAAACCATATATACTGTATATGAAAATACATAAAAACTGGTTCGATAAGTTTTTTGGTGCGTAGAGAATCCCCCCACTGACGCCAGGCTCGATACTCGGAACTTTGAAGCGTCCCTAGGCCTAGACTCCCTGTCAACCGGTGACGCGAACTCCGTGATCACTTGCTCACTATACAGCGAATTGAGAAGACCTAAAGCCTTTGGTTGTTCAGGTAGAGCTCAGTATTTTGAAGATGCCTAAAGTAAAGACGAAACGTTGGGGTGTGTCCCGAGGTATAAACCCGGTAAGTAAGAAGAAAGTTAGTAATTAACCCTATTAATCTATCGGTGGCTAAAATGCTGGTTGAATTGTGATTATGGTAGCAGATTCATACTCTTCATAGTTGATTTCTTGGTAAAATTAGAGTTTCAACCATTATGGGGAAACTGGAATAAAAATATATTTGTTACATCAGAAATAGTGTAGTTCCAACGGATTTAACGTTTATTTTGACCGCATACCATCCGATTTAGAGATTTATTATGTAATTGGAGTTAAAACATCAAGTTTTTCCAGAAAAATCAGTGTTTGTAACCGTGTTTTTATTGTTTTTGTTTCATATGTTGTAATGCAGAAAGACCCTACTTCATCCCAACAATTATGGGGGACACCAAGTGGGAACCGAGGTTTTGGGTGGGGGCGGGGCGTCAAATGATATTAGCAATAAATGAATACTTATCCTTCCACCACCCCTCCCCCTATACCCCTACCTAGCCCTACCGGGGGGGGGAAGGGGGCTCTGCCCCCCCCCTTAAGGCCACAGTGATTTTCAGGGCACTACTGAACCTAATAAACCCACCTAACCTAGCCTAGGGGCCCTGTACCCCTACCTAGGCCTACCGGGGGGTGGTCTCCGCCCCCCCCTGCGACCCCCCCCTTATGGCCACTACCTAACACATCCATCAAACCAAATCCAAAGTGATGGTACTGCTGTATACATCGTTATAATATCACCATTATAATATACTCTATAAATTAATGAAGCTTACCTTAAACTGTTGGTTCATAAAGATGTGCTGGTGCTTTGAGGAAAAGGTGAAGCTGTTGCGAAGGTTCCTTGACATGCAGGACAATTTTTATTTTGTAAAATTAAATTGTGTGTCTGGCACAAATCCACTAGTTTTTCAATATTCCCCGAATAAGTTACAACAAATTCATTGTAAGTTAGGAAACAGTCAGGACAAGAAGATGGAATTTCAACTTCTTGTGCAACATGAGATGACGTGCTTGCTATGGCCTCCATGTCTAAGAACGAAATGAAATGCCTAGGTAAAATAATGTATTGTCGCCCTGTGATTGGCCAAACATGTATGACGTCATAGTGGATAGGCGCTGTGATTGGCCAAACGTGTAAGACTTCATAGTGGACTAGTTTGTCTGCGGATTATAGTGGTTACAGGGCTCATCTGAGCAAAAACAAGATACAGTCAACAATAACAACAGACTTAGAAAAAATCCTGGAGGAAGACATGAGTAGCGTGAGTGATCGTCGATATATAAAGAACTAGGCATTTGTGACATAATATTATACAGAAATACTACAAAAGACTTGCTTTACTTGGGAAAAATATTAATATAATAGATTTCCCATAATGGTTGAAACTGTAATAATACCGATTTCCTTGTCCATCGTCCATGTTCGAACATAGTACAATTCGATTCCATGAAGGGAGAAGCATTTTGCTCAGTTAACGTTATTTATGTTGCTATTTCTAGCCGACCGAATGCTAATGCGTCTAGTGGAGGGGTTACCAGGTTGACTGCGTAGTAATGCTGTTGGTGCCCCTCAACAATTTCCTGTTCAGTCATAGAACAGTGCAACGTTAGTTTGAGCTATGAAACTCGCTTGATTGAATAGCCCTTTGCAAATGCTCTGGGTTATGGTAAAGTTGCATTGTTTTTAAGTTATGGATGAGAAAAGCTTTCCGGTTTTATAGTTACGGACAGGGAAACTTTCTAGTAAAAACCAACTTTTCCCCTATAGAAAAACGCCAATTTCCTTCGAAAATGACATTTGTCGCTAATAAAGGTTTTGTTTTAGGTATTATACTGTATCACAGGGTAATGTAACCTTGGGAAAAAACTACTTTTTTTTGTTTTTGTACTGTATTACAGGGCAATGCAACCTAGGGGTACATTTTTTGGTAAAGTTATACTGTATTACAGATTCTGATTTCAAACAGGAAATATGTTTTCCTGTAGTAAACAACATGATTTGACCGAATTTGACCTTCATTTCAACCGCAAACAAACAAATCAACCAATTTGACAACTTTTAAGTAGCTGAACTGGTTGCAGTTATTACGGATGAGATAAAGGTGAAAACCGGTTAAATCGCGTTATTTTCTACAGGAAAACATATAGTTTCTGTTGAAATGTTTATATATAATGTCTATTGTTATATATAGTGTTCAATTGTTTAATATAATGACTTGTTAAATTTCCAAGTCACTTCACTTCACTCACGTATGGTAATATTACCATGTGTATTTTAAAGAATTTTTCCATATACCCTTTACACAACATATAAAAAGGTACTGAAAGGGTACAGAACCTAACAAACCCACCTAACCTAACCTAGAAGTTCCCTGGTCACAAACCCAATATAATGATTTTTGTTATATATATGTTAAAATTTTTAAATATAATGACTAGTTCAAATTCAGTGTCACTTCACTCACGTTACGATAACGTTAGCAATGTTACAATAACATTAGCCACACTATATATAATGGTTCTTGTTCCGCCACTTAGTCTAGCTCGCTAATGGTTGCAGAAAAATAAGACATCAAGCTTGTATGTACGGGCACGATAACATTAGCATGGTTACTCTAACATGCAATGTTACGGTAACATTAGCAACACTATATATAATGGTTCTTGAACCTAACAAGATCTAAAAACATTAAAATTAAAGAAATGAATGTCTTGCCTTTGTGACCCGGATGACGAAACTTGCTGGTCGGGCGGGAGGGGTGTTTGAGACTGACTGACTTAACTCCTATGACTGGGATTACATCGTGTGCTCTAAGGAAATTATCAAGATTGGATGACGTATCCAAAAAATCACCATGAAAATCTCTCTTGAAATAACGAACACCTGACTAGGACAAAGGTTTCCACAGAAACGGATTCAGTGGAAGGGGTATGAATAGACCACTTAAAGAGATACGGGAAGGGGGTAGGGAAATATTAATCGACAACCCCCTTGTGCAAACTTTCAATATGTATGGGTTCGTGATTGGTTAACGGGAAAACAATGGAGTCCAGAAGGTAAATATGAATGAACTAGAATGGGAAACTTGTCCAGAGCAAGTACAGTGGTACCTCTACATATGAATTTAATCCGTTCCAGAACCAACTTCGGATGTAGAAAATGTTCGGATGTAGAAACGAATTTTCCCATAAGAATACATTGAAATAGTATTAATCCGTGGTTGAGCCCAAAAACCTATGATAACTTCTTAATAAACTACTACACATAATTTTCCCATGAGAATAATGCACACTAAATTAGATAATAGACATGTAAATAAGAAGAATTAGCAAAAAATGATAAATAAGAAACGGGATTTTAGCGTCACTTTACCTTAGAAACTCCAGCGCAGGTGTTGTTTGTCTTGCTACGCAGAGAGGAGACGGACGGGCAGCGAGAAGGTAGAGAGGTTAACTACGATAAACGTACACTACCGTAACATATTCTAACTTACACTAAGTGAACTTTAACATAACTTAGCTTATTTTTTTTTTTTTATATTTTATATTTTTTACATTTTCTTTTTTTCTATTTGATGATTACGTAATTTTAATCACTTTCACTCTCTACACTTAAAATTGACTGAATTTCTTTAGCTTCACTCTTTTCCGTTTTCTTTGTTTCACTTTCTTCCGCTTCACTCTTTGCCGTTTTCTTCGAATCACTTACATCCTCTTCATCATGAGTTCGCTTTGCAGTTTTTTTAAAGAAATTATCGATAGATAATTGCTTGGTACGGCTTTTCAGAATGTTTCGAAAGTGAGTTGGGCAAACATCATCGAACTGCGAAACTACACGATAAACCTGCAATTTCTTTGGATACTATTTGTCGATGAAGTCGACCACGTCTTGATATTTTCCTAACACCTCTTTTATATGCGCCGAACCTAACACATGTTCTACCTCCTCGCTCCCTTCCTCGTCATCACTCATGTGCTCAGACATAGCATGGAGTTCCTTGAGCTCATCCGTGGTAAGTTCGTCGAGATGTTCGGCGACGAGTTCCGTAACGTCATCTGCGTCGACCTCCAGACCCATGGACTTGCCAAGGGAGACGATTTCCTCTACGGCTTCCGCTGCACCCACCACGGGATCAGGTTCGGGGTCAAAACCTTCGAAATCTCGGGAAGAAACTGCATCAGGCCACAGCTTCTTCCAGGCAGAATTGAGGGTCCGTCGAGTTAATCCCACCCAAGCCTGATCTATGATCTTCAAGCAGTGCATGATGTTGAAGTGGCCCCTCCAAAATTCACACAAAGTTAAGTTGGTGCTTTGCGTGACATTAAAGCACTGCTTAAACAAGTACTTTGTGTACAGCTTCTTAAAATTAGAGACGACTTGCTGGTCCATGGGTTGGAGGATAGAGGTGGTATATATTTGGTGGAAGATACAGCACCTTTATGAACTTAAATTCATCGAAGATATCATCTTCAAGTCCGGGGGGGGGGGTGAGCGGGTGCATTGTCAAGGCATAGCAGGCACTTTAAAGGCAATTTCTGTTCATGAAGATACTTCTTCACAGATGGGCCGAAAACTTGGTTAACCCTTTGCACAAAGAATTGCCTAGTGACCCAGGCCTTCGAGTTGGATAGCCAGAAAACATGAAGCTGATCCTTATCGACGTTGTGTGCCTTAAAGGCCCTAGGGTTCTCTGAATGGTAAACCAGTAAGGGCTTGAATTTAAAGTCCCCGCTAGCGTTGGCACATAGGGCAAGAGTCAACCGATCCTTCATTGGCTTATGCCCAGGCAATTTCTTCTCTTCGGCGGTGATGTAGGTTTGACTGGGCATCTTCTTCCAAAACAGCCCGGTTTCATGACAATTAAACACTTGCTGCTCTACGTAGCCTTCTTCCTGCACGATCTTTTCGAAGTTCTTGACAAAGTCAGCTGCAGCCTTTGTGTCCGCACTGGCAGCCTCTCCGTGGCGAACAACTGAATGAATCCCGGATCGTTTCTTAAATTTCTCAAACCAGCCACGAGATGCCTTGAAATCATCTGAGGAAGGCTCGGTTGAACTCTCCCCAGCATCACCCCCAGAGCTCTCCTCCTTCAAGTCCGTAAAGATGGTGTGCGCCTTCTGGCAGATGACGGTCTCGGTGATGGTGTCGCCAACGATCTCTCTGTCCTTGATCCACACTAGCAGAAATCGTTCCATGTCTTCTATGATAGGGCTACGGCGTTTTGAAATTATGGTGATCCCCTTAGAAGGTTTCACTGCTTTAATAGCTTCCTTCTGGTTAAGGATTGTCGAGATCGTTGACATATTACGGCCATACTGTTTAGCAATTTCACTCGCGCGGACGCCACGCTCATGTTTTTCAATAATTTCCTGCTTAACTTCTAAAGAAAGCATTTCCTTCTTCCTTTTCTCACCACTACCACTACCACTGGCAAAACTAAGCCTTTTAGGACCCATACTTTACTTAAATTACCGTTAAAGGATGCACGTAAAAAATCACGATTAAAACAGAGTTAAAAGCAGAACGCACAGAGCACAACCGCAAGAAGCCGACGAGCACAGAGGACTGACCCAAGCCGCGCTAATTGAGGGTCCCTCCGAGGTCGAAGTGCTGCCTTCTATCGGCGGAAATAAAAAACACTTCAGGCGCTATGAGCACCGACTACGCGTACGAGTATTGTTTACTTCGGATGTCGAAAAAAACATTCGGGTGTAGAGTAGGAACGTGTTTGAATTGTACTTCGCGTGTAGAAAACTTCGGATACAACCATACAACCGGTACGACGAAAATTGCTTACTTAGTGTGTCGAAATAAAATTCGGGTGTAGAGTCAAAATTTTGCTCGAATTTTACTTCAGATGTTGGAAAATTCGGATGTAGATACGTTCGTGTGTAGAGGTTCCACTGTATTTATGTGAAAGCCGCGTGTGAAAAGGTAATAACTAAATGAATAAACGGATTTTGAGCGAAGCGAAAAATCTATTTTTGGGTAAGATGGCCATGTCGTCCTGATGGAAGTTCCTCTAAGGTAGCTTCCTAGGGTATATTACAACTACGGCGATATTCCCAGAGAATTTACCTTAAGGTACCCAGAATTCTAACTCCTGGAGCGAATATCCCTAATAAAATAGCCAGGGATATCGCATAAAATCAGAGGACGTATTCTTGACACGCCACATGGCAATCTGTACCCCGAACAGAGTTAACACTTCGTAGGGGTCAAATGGCAAGAAAACGAAAACGAGAAAGAAAAGGGGAGAGCCGTTCGTAAGGCCCTCTCTTCTCCCGTTTCGTAAGCGTGCCCTGCGCCGATTCTGGCGCCATCTGCATTCCTTGTAGCGAAACACGAGGTGCTACAGATACTGTATGTAGGGAGGGGTCCTACGGCCCTTTCATAGAAAGGGAAGGGCGGGTCCATCAGGACGACATGGCCATCTTACCCAAAAATAGATTTTTCGCTTCGCTCAAAATCCGTTTTTTGGGCTCAAGCCATGTCGTCCTGATGGAAGTATACCAGAGCATTACTGTATCTGTGGATTCTCAAAATGTGCCGTACTCCTCAGAAGTATTTCCCCCAGTCGACGCGACCTAGAGACCTAAGATGTTACCGTCATACATCTTTTCAACTACAGTAATCATAAACCATGATAGAGCTTCCTGCCCCCAACAGGGAAGAGTCCTACTAGACTCTGGGAAAGTCTCGAAGAGTACATATATCTATGTATGAACCCCAGGCAAGCGAGTATAGTGGTCTCGCCCTATACTAGGTAAAGCGAAGTTTGAAAAGAATCGCTGTCAATATGAAATATCGACCAGTCCTCCGCTCAATACACGTATTGGACAAAGGTTTATATCCGCCTAGGAGGAAACTCGTAAATCCGCCACCATCCCTTTATGGGATGGAGTCCTCCAGCTAAGGGAAAGCATAAACCAATGCAATATTAGCTTGCATAAAGGAACATTCTATTAGAATTATCCCCGGATAAATATACATAGAATGAATGCTCACAGGTGAAGGAGACGCAAGGTTCTCAAGAACCAGTTTATTGACAGACAATAAACAGACAGGTTAACCACAATCATATATATATATATATATATATATATATATATATATATATATATATATATATATATATATAAAAGAAGAGGATAACCAAAACTTTAAGCATAAGTATGATAGTAAACAGAAACTTGTTTATCTGAAAGAAAAACATTGGAGCCACTTTTAAGATACCAAAGTATCAAAGTGAAAAGTCTGTATTACTAATCAGTCACATTAGCGTTAGAAACGCTCGGCACGCATGATTGCACTTATGCTAGGTTCACCTTTGAAAGTGGAACAGTCAACGTGGGTCACTCAGTGCCCTCACATAGTTTGTAGTACAGCATGTGACTACATACTCACCCTGGAATTAATTGTCCCAATTAAAACTACTGTTCCTCGCAGAGTTAAACAGCAGGGTTAACGACGCAACCCACTGCTACCATAGAACCTCTTAGTTGCTGTACTTGCTTCGCATAGTGACGAAAGAACACTCTGGAAGACTTCCAGCCAGTGTATGAACGAAGATGTTCAAAATCCCTACAACTAAAGAAGTTTAAGGATGAAGCAACTTTCCTCGGATCGTGACCTGTGGGTGAACAGTCAGGATCCGCTCTGCGAATAAGATATGTGATTTTCGCCCTGAGTTTGTGATAAATTTGAGCCTGACGTTTCTCCCCTGACCAGTTGACCACCCTTGAAGTCTGAAGTTCTTCGAAGATAGACCTTTAGGCATTCTACTGGACATAGAGATGCATCTTCTTTCAGAGGGTAGATTCTTCAGGGACCCCACCTGATGGTGGGTAACTCGTTCTTGGTGAGAAACGTAGGATCCGGAAACAGGTTCAGTTCTCCCCATCCAGGAACTGAACACGACCTTCCTCTCTCGAGAGGGGTACGATCTCACTAACCCTGGCCCCGGACGCGAGTGCAAAAAGGAGGATAACTTATGGGTCAAATCCTTTAACGCACACTCCTCATTGTTCAACAGCGAAGCAAAAATGAAGAACTTTTCTAAAGACCATGAATTGGGATTTGGAGGTGCTGAAGGTCTGAGCCTAGCGCAGGCTTTCGGAACTTTATAAAAGATCTCGTTAGCGAGGTCGACCTGGAAGGCATATAGAATGGGTCTTGTCAAAGCAGACCTACACGTTAAAATCGTGTTAGCCGCCGATCCATAACCATGGAGATGGATAAAGAAAGATAAGCAGAAGTCCGTCGTGATCTCCTGCGGATTCTTCGCCTGACAAAGGCTACCCATTCTCTCCAAGATGACTCATATTGCCTTCTAATAGATTTGCACTTATAATCCTCTAGGAAGTCTATGCTGGCTTTCGAAATCCCGAAACACTTTCTCATCTGTTAAGGAGAGAAAATCATGAGCTGCTGGGTCCGGGTTTTCTGTAATGAAGCGCAGACAATTGACTTCTGGACTCGCTGGGTCAGAACTGGATCTGGTAGCGGTAGAAACTCCAACCGTAGTTCCAATGCCAGAGGGAACCACACACTGTTCGGCCACTTGTGGGCCACTACTGCCGCTACTCCCTTAAATGATCTCAGTTTGTTGAGGACCCTCAACAGAAGGTTGTGAGGAGGGAACATAAATCCTGGACCATCTGTTTCAGTCGAGGGACATCGCGTCCACTGCTTCCGCCAAGGGGTCCTCGTACGGGGACACATACAGGGGCAACTTCTTGTCGTCTTTCGTCGCAAAGAGGTCTATCTGCAGTTCTGGGACTTGACTCAGAATGAAAGAGAATGATCCTGCGTCTAGGGACCATTCAGACTCTATCGGTGTGAACCTGGATAGAGCGTCCGCTGTCACATTGCGGACTCCTTGAAGGTGAACTGCTGACAGGTACCACTTCTTCCTCCCCCAAATCGGAAGATGGCCAACATCACCTGGTTGAGAGGTGGTGACCTTGATCCTTGTCGATTAAAGCATCTCACAACTCCCTCGCTGTCCAGCACCAACCTAATGTGGATCGAGCGACGCGGGGAGACTTTCTTTAAGGAAAGAAGGACTGTCATAGCCTCTAGAAAGTGACTGTGAGAGGTCTTGAATAGACTGAACCAAGACCCTTGGGCCTTTTTCTGATGAGAGTGAACTCCCCATCCCTCCTTCGAGGCGTCTGAGTGAATCGTCACCGACGGGGGAGGTGGATGAAGAAGAACCGACTTCATAAGAAGTCTGGCTTGGGACCAAGGCCTGAGAAGAGTTTTTCAATATTAAACTTACCCGATAATCATGTAGCTGTCAACTCCGTTGCCCGACAGAATTCTATGGAGGGATACGCCAGCTATCACAATACTAGAAGGGGGTGTACTTACCAGCGCCACCTGTGGCCAGGTACTCAATCATTTGTTGTTGACACCTCCTCAATTATTCCTCTGTCGTGCTTCCGGCTAGACGTTCTGGGATACGCTTATGGTCTTCGAGTTTATTCACGGATATTTGGTGAAGTATTCTCTCAGATTAACGGCTGTCGCTTTACTGGAATCCTTCTTATATTAGCTAGATAGCTTTTATATATACTGATATAACGGTTAACGAATTTTGCTTGTTTTTGGATCACCCTTTGGCTAACTCTTTGAATACAAGATGTCTGACGTTTCGCAAGCCCCCTCCCATAGACGATGTAGGTCTTGCAATAGGCGTATTCCGAAGGCCTCGGTAGATCCTCACACCGCTTGTTCTGACTGTAGGGACAGGCCCTGTCTATTAGAACATCGATGTGAGGAATGCGCCGGACTTTCGGAATTGGAATTTGTCCGTCTTTTAAAATATTCATCTAAGTTAGAGAGAGGTAGAGTTAGGAGAAGTTCTTCTCACTCTTCTATGTTTTCCTCACCTCATGATCCCCTACCTTTTCCTACCCCTGTAGTGGCTACCCCCGAACCTACTGTGTGCCCTCCGCCTGATATGTCAGTTGTTTTGCGTGCTATTCAGGCTTTAGGCGATAAAGTAGAATCAGTGGTAAGTGACCATAAGTCTCTGATGGCCGAAGTTAAAGAACTGAAGGTCAAGAGTGCAGTGGGTGGAATTAGTGCCAGTGCTGTGACGAGTGCTAGTGTCGGTGCAGTGCCAAGTGCTAGTGGTGCCAGTGTGGTGCGTGAGGATTTTTCTGTGCGAGCCAGTCGTCCTCCCAGTCCGGGACCTCTTGCAAGCTCCCATGCCCAGGGGAGAAGCAATGTCGAAGGGCTTAAGGGTTCGACAGGCCTTGTTAGGCGCACAGAACTATCCTCGGTGGTTGCGGGCGTGTCTTCCTTAGACCGTCACTCCCACCTGCAGACGATTGAGCCCGTCTTATTCTCGTCCGCTGATCAACTAGCAGGGAAGAAACGTTGGTCTCAGGTCTCGAGACCGCTTAAACGTAGAGTCCAGTCCGCGAGTGCTCAGCCAGGTTGCAGTCATTGGCTCAGCTCTGACTCGCCTCAGTCATCTGTCGACTGTACTCCGCCCAAGAGGAGTAAGGTTCTGCCAAAACAGAGCCCGACTGTTAAGACTTTACCTCAGTCTGTTATCGTTTCTGCCGATCCCAAGTGGACCCTGCTTCAGTCCATGCAAGCTCAGCTTTCGGACTTGATGCGTGAGTGTCGGGCTGAGAGTGTTGCACCTCCTCCTCCGCCTACACTCCCTCCGCCTGTTCTCGCTCCGCCTGTGCTCGCCCCGCCTGCACTTGCTCCGCCTGGTCGCAGCACCATCTGCCAGGCGTACGATGTTGAGCCACTTTCGGAGTTCGCTGTTCCCAGTGGTGTTCAGCCTCAGCCTTCTTTAAGGCAACCCTTGCTTTGGGATCAGGAGAGTTATTCCACTCTTCCTCCGCCTCCCCTTGCTGCTCCACCAGTGGTGCAACTCTCGGTTGGGGTACAACAACCTCTCCCCTCCGTGAGTCTGTCTGCTCAGCCATCGCTGCAGCGAGCTCAACCCTCCTCAAGGCAAGCTCCTCTACACCCTGGACTTGCGCCTCAGGAGCCTCAGTTTGCGAGAACTTTACCTTGTTCTGCGCAGCCTCTACCTCATCATGCTCCGCTCATCTCACAGGAACAGGAACGGACTACTCCGCCTCCGTCCTCCGCTCAGCTTGTGCAATCCTTGGGTTCAACCTCTCTTGCTAGGAGTCAACCTCCTTCACCCATGCGCCTGCCTTCTGCTTCGTCTGTTGTTCAGCCTTTGCAGTCTGAGCCTCAGGTTTTCCCTCAACAGTCACTGGAAGAGGAAACCACTGTTATTGTTCCTACCCGTTCTGACTCTGCGGTTCAGCATTCTGGTCCGATCGCTTCGCTACCCTCTGCTGATGAGGTGTCGGATGATGAGGAGGCACACCTTGATCCCTCATCAGACGTGGACGAATCTAAGCTTTCTCCACCGTCGATTGATTTTCGTAAGGTCTTGGCTCTACTCAGGGAGATTTACCCAGACCACTTCGTCTCTGCTATTCCCCGCTCTCCACCATCTGAGTTTTCGCTGGGCGTACAACAAGCTAAGTCCAACTATACTAAGCTTGTCCTAGCTAGATCCTCCAAGAGGGCGTTAAGGATCTTAGGGGAGTGGCTGCAGTCTAAACAACACCTTGGCAAGACTTCCTTCATGTTCCCTCCAACGAAGCTCGCTTCGAAAGCTAGCGTTTGGTATGCCACAGGGGAAGCACCAGGCTTAGGAGTACCTGCCTCTGCCCAGGCTGACTTCTCAAGTCTGGTGGACTCGCCTCGGAGAACTGCTATGAGACGCTCGAAGGTTTGTTGGACCTTCTCAGACCTGGATCATTTACTAAAAGGGTTGTTCAGAGCATTTGAAATGTTCAACTTTCTCGACTGGTGCCTGGGGGCCCTCAGCAAGAAAACCTCTCCTGCGGACAAAGATTCTGCCATGCTATTAATGTCCTGCATGGATAAGGCCATCAGAGATGGATCGGGTGAGCTAGCGTCGTTATTTGTATCAGGGGTGTTGAAGAAAAGGGAACAACTGTGTACCTTCCTTTCCGCCAGCATTACACCTTGCCAACGGTCACAACTCCTTTTTGCTCCACTCTCAAAGTTCCTCTTTCCCGAGGAGCTAGTTAAGGACTTGTCTGCTGCCCTGATACAAAAGGACACGCACGATCTTGTAGCCTCATCGGCTCGTAAGTCTAAGGTTGCCACCTCAGTCCCCAAGACTTATCGCTCCCCAGTGGCTGATACCCCGGCTACGAGGTTCATACCGCCCTTTCGTGGTAGAGCCCCCAGCCGAGGAAGCTCCCGTCCAGACTCTCACAGGAGCAAGTCTAGGAAAGGATCCAGGACATCTAAGGGAAAGAACTGACTCTCAGATTCTCCAGACAACAGTAGGAGCCAGACTCAAGATCTTCTGGCGAGCCTGGGAGAAGAGAGGTGCAGACGCACAGTCTGTCAGTTGGCTGAGGTACGGTTACAGGATTCCATTCTGCCTCAAACCACCTCTGACCACATCGCCCATCAACCTCTCTCCCAACTACAAAGAAGAGGACAAGAGGCTAGCATTGCAACAGGAGGTGTCGCTACTTGTGCAGAAGAAGGCAGTGGTTATAGTCCGGGACCATCAATCCCCGGGCTTCTACAACCGTCTCTTTCTTGTGGCCAAGAAGACAGGAGGTTGGAGACCGGTGCTGGACGTCAGCTCTCTCAACGAGTATGTCACCAAGCAGACGTTCACGATGGAGACGACCAAGTCGGTCTTAGCAGCGGTCAGACAGGAGGACTGGATGGTCTCGTTGGACTTGAAAGATGCATACTTTCACGTTCCCATTCATCCAGACTCCCAACCTTTCCTGAGATTCGTTTTCGGAAAGGTTGTCTATCAGTTCCAAGCCCTGTGTTTTGGCCTAAGCACAGCTCCTATGGTCTTTACTCATCTGATGAGGAATGTAGCGAAATTCCTACACTTATCGAACATCAGAGCCTCCCTCTACCTAGACGACTGGCTGTTGAGAGCCTCCACGAGTCGTCGTTGTCTGGAGAACCTCAATTGGACTTTAGACTTAATCAGAGACCTAGGTCTATTAGTCAATATAGAGAAATCTCAACTCATTCCCTCCCAATCCATTGTGTACCTGGGAATGGAGATTCAGAGTCAAGATTTTCGGGCTTTTCCATCGGCCCCCAGGATAAACCAAGCCCTAGAGTGCATCATGAGCATGCTGAAGAGGAGCAATTGCTCAGTGAGACAGTGGATGAGTCTCACAGGGACCCTCTCATCACTGGCCCTGTTTGTCGAGCTAGGAAGACTCCACCTCCGCCCTCTTCAATTCCATCTTGCTGCTCATTGGGACAAGGGCTCGACTCTAGAAGCAGTCTCTATCCCTATCAACCAAGAGATGAAGACCACTCTCCTGTGGTGGAAGCACAATCTCCTTCTCAAGGAGGGTCTATCATTGGCCATCCAGACCCCCAATCTTCATCTCTTCTCAGATGCATCGGACTCGGGCTGGGGTGCGACCTTGGACGGACGGGAATGCTCAGGAGTATGGAACAAGGAACAAGGATTACTCCACATCAACTGCAAGGAACTGTTAGCAGTTCATCTAGCCCTGTTGAACTTCAAGTCCCTCCTGCTAGGCAAAGTGGTGGAGGTGAATTCAGACAACACCACAGCCTTGGCTTACATCTCCAAGCAAGGAGGGACCCATTCGAGGAGCCTTTACGAGATCGCAAGGGACCTCCTCATTTGGTCAAGAGGTCTAAACCTCACTCTGGTCACGAGGTTCATCCAGGGCGATATGAATGTTTCAGCGGATCGCCTCAGCAGAAGGAATCAGGTCATTCCCACGGAATGGACCCTCCACAAGAGTGTGTGCAACAGACTTTGGACCTTGTGGGGTCAACCTACCATAGATCTGTTTGCCACCTCCATAACCAAGAGACTTCCGCTTTATTGTTCCCCTGTTCCAGACCCTGCAGCGGTTCATGTGGATGCTTTTCTTCTGAACTGGTCCCATCTCGACCTGTACGCATTCCCTCCGTTCAAGATAATAAACAAAGTTCTGCAGAAATTCGTCTCGCACGAAGGGACACGGCTGACGCTGGTTGCTCCCCTTTGGCCTGCAAGAGAATGGTACACAGAGGTACTTCAATGGCTAGTCGACTTCCCCAGGACTCTACCTCTAAGAGTGGACCTTCTACGTCAACCACACGTAGACAGGTTGCACCCAAACCTCCACGCTCTTCGGCTGACTGCCTTCAGACTGTCGAAAGATTCGCTAGAGCTAGAGGCTTTTCGAAGGAGGCAGCCAGTGCGATTGCCAGAGCTAGAAGAGTTTCCACTCGTAGAGTCTACCAGTCTAAGTGGGAGGTCTTCCGAAGCTGGTGTAGAGCCAATTCAATATCCTCTACCAATACCTCTGTGATCCAAATAGCTGACTTCCTTCTACATCTTAGGAATGAGAGATCCCTTTCAACACCTACGATTAAAGGATATAGGAGCATGTTGGCCTCAGTTCTCCGCCACAGAGGTTTGGACCTGTCTTCCAACAAGGACCTTCAAGACATTCTCAAGTCTTTTGAGACGTCTAAAGAACGTCGTCTTTCCACTCCAGGCTGGAATCTAGACGTAGTCTTAAGGTTCCTTATGACATCTAGGTTCGAACCTCTCCAGTCAGCTTCCTTCAAGGATCTTACCCTCAAGACTGCTTTTCTCGTTTGCCTTGCAACAGCTAAGAGAGTCAGTGAGGTTCATGCCTTCAGCAAGAACATTGGTTTCACAACCGAATCTGCAACATGTTCTTTTCAGCTTGGATTCCTAGCAAAGAACGAGCTTCCTTCACGTCCTTGGCCTAGATCGTTCGAAATACCTAGCCTCTCCAACATGGTAGGTAACGAACTAGAGAGAGTTCTTTGCCCTGTCAGAGCTCTCAAATATTATCTGAAGAGGTCTAAACCTATTCGAGGACAGTCAGAAGCCTTATGGTGTGCCATCAAGAAACCCTCGAGACCCATGTCCAAGAATGGGCTTTCGTACTATATAAGGCTTCTGATCAGAGAAGCACATTCTCACTTAAAGGAGGAAGACCTTGCATTGCTGAAGGTAAGGACCCACGAAGTAAGAGCTGTAGCTACTTCGTTGGCCTTTAATAAAAACCGTTCTCTGCAGAGCATAATGGATGCAACCTATTGGAGGAGCAAGTCAGTGTTTGCATCATTTTATCTGAAAGATGTCCAGTCTCTTTACGAGAACTGCTACACCCTGGGACCATTCGTAGCAGCGAGTGCAGTAGTAGGTGAGGGCTCAGCCACTACATTCCCTTAATCCCATAACCTTTTTTAACCTTTCTCTTGAATACTTTTATTGTTGTTTTTTATGGTTGTTACGGTAGGCTAAGAAGCCTTCCGCATCCTTGGATTTGGCGGGTGGTCTATTCATTCTTGAGAAGCGCCTGGGTTAAAGGTTTGGTAGAGGTCCTTTAGTAGGGGTTGCAACCCCGAGTACTTTGGCACCTTTGGGTTGATTCAGCCTCCAAGAGGAACGCTGCGCTCAGTAAGGAAGACGAACTTTAAATAAAGAGGCAGAGTAACGGTTCTATTCGACTTCCTTACCAGGTACTTATTATTTCATTGTTATTTGAGATAACTGTTATATGAAATATGGGATACTTAGCTATCCTTTAATCTTGTACACTGGTTTTCACCCACCTCCCTGGGTGTGAATCAGCTACATGATTATCGGGTAAGTTTAATATTGAAAAATGTTATTTTTATTAATAAAATAAATTTTTGAATATACTTACCCGATAATCATGGTTTAATCGACCCTCCCTTTCCTCCCCAGAGAGAACCAGTGGACCGAGGAATAATTGAGGAGGTGTCAACAACAAATGATTGAGTACCTGGCCACAGGTGGCGCTGGTAAGTACACCCCCTTCTAGTATTGTGATAGCTGGCGTATCCCTCCATAGAATTCTGTCGGGCAACGGAGTTGACAGCTACATGATTATCGGGTAAGTATATTCAAAAATTTATTTTATTAATAAAAATAACATATTTAGACGAAGCGGAACTGGTCTTCTCAGATCTCTTCGCGCATCTGATGCATAACTACTCCAATCTCCGGTTGCATCCTTTAGCTGTGCTCTTAGCACCGGGTCTGTCACCGAAGCAAACTGGAGAGACCCCAGTACACTCTCCAGTTCGCATCTGATATCCATACGGAATCTAGAAGTCTCTTGACAGAACCAGCTATCTCCTTTCTTTTCTCCGCCATGACGGAGAAAACGGTGTGACATTAGGTCCCAGTGGATTCCCAACCACCGGAACTTAGAGATGGAGAAAGCTGAGACTTTTTCTGTTGATCTTGAAGCCTAGATAATCTAGGAAATGGATCACATACAGGGAAGCTTGCAAGCATTCTGTCTTGGATGCTGCCCACACCAGCCAGAAATCCAGGTAGGCTACTACCTGAATTCCCTTTAGGCGTAATTGACTGAGAACTACGTTCGCAAGCTTCGTGAAAATCCTTGGGGCTATTTTTAGCCCGAAGGGCATGGCTCTGAAGGCGTATAGTCTTCGTTGTAGCCTGAACCTTAGGTAGGAGGAGAATCGACAATTGATTGGAACGTGCCAATAGGCGTCTGACAAATCTATGGAGGCGGTAAATGCCCTCTTGGGCAGTAAGGTCCTTATGTGTTGCAGTGTTAGCATCTTGAACCTGTAGTTCGCTATGAACTTGTTGAGTGGCGACAAGTCCAGAATGACTCCGAGTCTTCCGAGTCCTTCTTGGGAACACAAAACAGCCTCCCTTG
The DNA here is from genome assembly GCF_036898095.1 of Palaemon carinicauda. Lineage (NCBI taxonomy): Eukaryota > Metazoa > Arthropoda > Malacostraca > Decapoda > Palaemonidae > Palaemon > Palaemon carinicauda. Next base: position 101,983,179 of record NC_090741.1, on the reverse strand, counting down.
GAATTAGATGGACTTTACCCTTCGGAACACTTTTCCTCTAACAGTTCTTGAATGAACTCCTCCAGAACAGGGGTGGAGTGTCGGAAAAACCCCGAGGGTATGGGGATGGAGTGCTGTACCAGCTCCAACCCAGTCCATTCTTGAGTAGGCTGTGGACCCAGGGATCGAAGGTCCACCGATCCCGAAAGCGCTGGAGACTCCCTCCTACCAATATCATCTCACTCGGACTGTTGTCCTGAGGTCTTGCCTCTCTGACCGCGACCACCCATGAAACCCCTTCTCCTTGAGGGGCGCCTAGACGAACCTCTGGCTGCTCCTCTAGGCTTGCTCGACAGGAAGTTGACTGACCCTCGAACGATGGGTTGAATGCCGGAGACTGTGTCGACACGGATTGGGGAACCCACTGAAGTGTGGTCGGGGTTTGTGCCACCATCTGGGTCACTGAAGGCATCAGCAAATGCTGTTGCTGCTGTTGTCTACCTGACTTAGCTGGCCGAGAAAGTATCCTAATCCTTTTAGTCTTCCTCATAGGTTGGGGACCCCCATCCGGGGAAGAATTTCTCTTGGTAGACAGGCCCCACTCCTGGAGAAGATTTCTATCCTCCGTGGTGGCCTTATCAACCTCTTTGACCGATTCACTAGGGAAAAGGTCTTTGTCCCAACTGTTGGAGGAGATTAGTTTCCTTGGCTCGTGCCTCATCGTAGCCCGGGCGAACACGAACTCCCTACAGGCTCTCTTCGCCCTGATGGAGCTGTAAAGATCCTTCGTCACAGTGGCCAGATGAGTCTTGATCACAACCATTGAACATTTCATGGACCTTGGGGTCACTTGTCATCGTCTCAAAAGTGGACTGAAGAGACAAAGAGGCAGCCAGTCTTTCTTTTGTCTCGAGTTCTCTCCGCAAAAGAAAGCCGGACAGCTTAGAGAGGATCTCGCCGAACCGACATCTGGCAAAATCCGCCTCCAACATCTGGACTGAGAAGGTAAGATGGACGTCCTTCCAGTCCTTGTATTGCTTACTTAATCTTCCTTTCTAAAGGCCAGCAACAAGGGTTTACACTCCTCCAGGGAGGTGAAAGGCTTGCCAGCCTCGACTGTTTTCAAAACCGCCGCAAACCCTTTCAGCAAAAAGGGGGAAGGCTCTGGCAGGAGAGGACACAAAGGAAGGGAGCCTCTTACTCAAATACAGCTACCTTTGAGTTCATGAAGCCCCTCTCTTTTATTGAAGATGAAAGCAAAGCATGAGCCTAGCATGGTCTATCACTACGACCTCCTCTGGCTCTCTCTTCCTTTGAAGCTGGTACCTCCCTCAACCGGACATAGCAGTCCGGATATGCCCCTGCAGTTACAATGCAGCTGCCTTCCCATTCTTCTCCCTCTGCCTTTGTTGGATCAAGCCAACAATGGAGGGGAGGGCCTGCTCTACTGAGAGAGCAGACGATGTTGAGGGAGCAGGTTCAAGGACCTGAACCGGAGCGGCCGACATCTCTCGGCCTCTTCCGCTACCTTGTCCGGAGCTCGAACTTCATCCTGGCCTTCTGCCAGGAGGTCTTCCTCCAGACGTTCGGACACGTCTGACATCCTGTCGTCCAACTGGATGCTAAGCAAGGCGACCGCGACTTCAGTATCCACCGGGATCTGAATTGGGGGGACCTCCTCTTGAGGCTGGGGAATCACTGTAACAGTTGATGCCCTAGGGAAAAGGAAGCCCTCATCTTCTCACTTGGAAGATAAGGTCCAGGGGTGATCTTCTGAAAGCCCCTCACCCAGGTACGAAGCTTCTCCCTAGCTATATCCCTTGAATCCACCGTTCTAGGGGAGACAAAAACGGATTTTGAGCGAAGCGAAAAGCAAAAGCCTCAATAAATAGGTTAGTGCATACGAAACATACCTGAGGGACCCAATACCGGAGAACATCCGTGGAGACAGCGCATGCCGCACGCCTCCTCCAAAACCCATGTCCGCAGAAGTCCTACTGCGGACGTTGCAGAAAACACATCCGCACTACGGATGGTCCTTCTGTAAAGAGAAGAAATTTCCATGAGTATCAAGTGAACTACGTAACACTGGATATGCACAGTTGCATAACAAATCGGAAAGGAAAGACACATCCTTGTATTTCCTGCACAACCAATTGTTGTAGCCTTCCAGATATTAAAATCGTATGGTTAATCTATGCTAGATTAACCAATGGAAAATTTCCAAAGGAAATAGGTGTAGATCCCACCTAAGGAATGATTTTAAAATACCGGATAGTAGACAAGAAAGAACTCACTTTCTTATCTGTAAGGCCAACAACAACGGGTCGTGCAAGACAACACAATCGTGTTAGAAAAGACAGTGTTGTACCAATACTATACTATAGTTTTCTTCCTACAGTATATGCTATACTGAAGAATACTCGTACAGTATAGAAGATAGTGCGCCGGCCGGCACTAGTCGGCTGGCGCACACCATAAATAGCTTTAAAGTATACGACTTGACAGCTAAAAGACGGCAGAACGCTGGTTCCAATGCATGCGCCGTCCGGCAGTAACTGCCGATCGGCAACAGCCAAAGTCGGCCGGCAATGATTGCCGGCCAGCCGCTACACAAGGCAGCACCCAGCTGCCAGCCACTGCTCGTAGCGACCGGCAGACAAGGGCGAGACAATAGCCGGCCGGCAAAGGTCAACAACTGACGCCAACCAGCAGCAGAGAACCAGAGAACTCCGACTGCCCGGCTGCCGGCCACGTAGGCCGGCAGTCGGAAAGGTACAACACATAAGAAGAAAACAGAATGGATGCCGGGCTAAGAGGATATACTACCTCACTGCCCGACAAACCAAAAGAGTGCCGACAGGAAGGGGAGAATCTAATTCAAGCTTCCTGACCACAGCCGGCTGCACTACAGCCAGGCGTGGTTTAGGGACCAAGGGAGGACCGGGCAGCACTCGAGAACAGAGGACCTTTGCCGGCCGGCACACACTGCCGGCCGGCAACGGACCAAGCCAGCTCCACATCCAACCTATGCTAGGTACAGATGTAGAAAGGCAGACAGTAATGAAACATTACGGAAGGAAGAGGGGAAAGGGACAAGAGGGTCCTGCCCAACCTTGCATTAGTCAAGGATCACCCACCGCCAAGAAAGCTCATCTCAGCCTAAGGGGGATCCGGGGAGGGAGGCCGGCAATACTTGCCGCCTCCCAGCAAACCAAAGCAAGGTAGGAGTTGCTATGCCGGGGAAAGGGAGCTCAACCTCACACCCGGCACAGCAACAGGGACAAGTCTGATGGGTCACCGCCGAAAGAAGGAATCATATCGTACAGAAACCTCCCAGAGTGACCGAAGGAGGCTAAGCCTCCTACGTCTGTGTCCGGCAAGCGAGGGAGAGACTACCCCAAGCCAAACAAACACAGACTCAGACCAAAAAACTCTGCCGTTCTGCCCCTCACTGATGCCAGACTTACTGGAACAGAAAGGTACAGTAACACCCCAATATAGTTATATCGAAAGTTAATTCGGATAAACCACTAGGGTTAAGCCCAAGGCTTAGACAGAGGGAAAAGGGATTGCACACCTTCCCCGAAGAGAAGGGAGCAATCGGGGAGAACAAGAAAGCATACCAAGGGCCCAAGACAATCTAGCTTAAGCACTGAGAGAATCGACTACCTAAATCATCGAAACTCACACGTATACCATCTTGGATAGCTCAACATAATCTTATATGTATAACATTGCTTAACGCTTCAATAAAACACTGGAGATCTAAATATCATGCGGGAAAGTACAAAGGCCAAACGACTAGGCTACAAGGTCTAGCGTAGGCCAACCTCGGCGAATCCTACGCCAAGGTACCAATACTGAGAGCATCATATAAAGATATCCTAAATAAGCTAAGCAGCTAGGTTTATTAAAGCGAAACAGCCGAGAACGTCGCTCTGGCTAACTAAATAACCCAAAATTGGCGAGCGACAGCGTCCAGGACGCCTCCGGCAGGCAACAGCTCTTGTAACAAGAATAACTCTCATAAACACTTTGAAAATTACCAAGAGCCTACATTTATACATAAAAGAAATGGTACTCAACTTATCGGAGGGAGATGAAGTTGGAGAACTCATAATTGTTGAAAATAATCCAAGATTTGCGTGAGACACAGGGAAAAACACCGAGTTGTGAAGCTACGCAAAAAGGAATGCAGATGGCGCCAGAATCGGCGCAGGGCACGCTTACGAAACGGGAGAAGAGAGGGCCTTACGAACGGCTCTCCCCTTTTCTTTCTCGTTTTCGTTTTCTTGCCATTTGACCCCTACGAAGTGTTAACTCTGTTCGGGGTACAGATTGCCATGTGGCGTGTCAAGAATACGTCCTCTGATTTTATGCGATATCCCTGGCTCTTTTATTAGGGATATTCGCTCCAGGAGTTAGAATTCTGGGTACCTTAAGGTAAATTCTCTGGGAATATCGCCGTAGTTGTAATATACCCTAGGAAGCTACCTTAGAGGAACTTCCATCAGGACGACATGGCTTGAGCCCCAAAAAAAGTAATATAGGAAGGTAAAATGGAATAAATGATAAATAGTATTTATTGGGGATACTGTATAAAATGGGGTGATTTTATAAGGTATCTGATAATAAAAAGAGTACTGTAATACTGGGGTCAACCGTAATATGTATACGAGGGTATTACATAAAAGGAATGTTGTAGTTGAACTGGATCAAGTAATAGACTTTAATAAAGCTGGTGAAGAAGACGAATAGTTACATTTCACGGTTAGAGAAGAAGAAATCCTATTGGCGGAGAAGGAGCCTCTGCGCAGGGAGGCGGGTTTTTTGCGCAGAAGGTGGAAACCTGCTATGTACAAACGAACGAACGGGAGCGACTACATCCGGCAAGTAGAATGAGAAAAAATAAATGAAGAGCACTGCTAATGTTAGCATGTTAGGCTAACATTGCCACAGATCTACATCACACGTTGGCAGCTCTGGTTACCGTATTTTTTCATGAGACATAGCCTTTGCAACGGTTCCTCCAAAGTTTATCGAGTTATACTGATTTGTCTTTTCCTCCGTTTATTATACATCCAAGAAGGTAATCTATATAGAAGAAAAGGTTTGTTTTACAATTATATATCGTTTCCTCAGTATGTTTTCCCCACACAAAACCCCAAGTTCCCACTGGGGGACCCCATTATTGTAGGATATAGATATATATATATTTCTGAATCTACAATATTCATTTGCGACGGGAACGAATGTCATTTTCGAAGGGAGCGTAATTTTTTCTATAGGTAAAAGTAGTTTTTTTTTTCCTAGGTTACATTGCCCTTTAATACAGTAAAATAATACCCATTTTTCTATTGAAAAAATTCCGCCCTCTTCGAAAATGACACTTGTTCCCGTCGCAAGTGAATAGTTTCAGAAATATATATATATATCTGTATCCAACATTTTCTTCTCTATACATTACCACCTTGGATGTATAATAAACTGATGAAAAAATACGGTAATATTGAGCTGCGCGAGCCAACATTAGCATTGTTAGCATAACATGCTAACATTAAGCTATGTTAGTGTAACATGCTAACATTAGCAGTGTTTTTCATTTATTTATGACATTCTACGGGTCGGTTGTAGTCGCTCTCGTTTGTTCGTTTATACATAGCAGTTTTAAATATTTAACTTAGCCGGTGGATATATATGTAGCTAATGTCTCCGACGGTCGACAGATTAAAAAAAACTCGCGAGCGATTGCCGTGGTGGTTGCTGGGTGTGACCACTAGCGCTGACTGCAGGCCAGGTACCGCATATATTTCCCCAGGATTTCAGTTCTTCTCTGTCGGTTGGAATGACAACATTGGTTCCGCTCGCGCTTAACCTCAAAGTTTTCAACTAATTGGTGAAGTACTTTTTTCATGGTTTTATGGCTTTCGCCGTGTTGGATTATTCTCAAACAATATCTTCAATAGAAACTTTTTGAAAGGAGAGAAAAATTTTTACCCTTTTTAATCTCTCTGGATTTTCCATTGAGAGAGAGAAGATGGCCGACCCTTCCTTCAGTGTACGGAAGTGTGTTAAAGGCTTTTATTTTTAGTAATTTTATATTTTTTTTTATAAGCGACCTATGCCTATCCTTTGCAGGCGGTACTGACTTGGGAAACGAAGTTAAGCAACGTTGAGCCCATTTATCTTTTATATTTTATATTTTTGTAGATTGATGGGATTAATATTTTTAGAAAACATTTTAAGTGATTTTTTGTCTTTTAAAATTTATTCTTTGAATAGTCTTCGTTCTGTTTTCAAAGATGAACTAGCGTTAAGTTTATTTATGCTACGCAGTTTGCTCTCTATCGTTACGATAGAAAGAGAATCACGGTGTCACTTTACAGAAGAGTTAATCGATTTTGACGTTTAGTTTATTCTTCTTACAAACAAGTTTTTTTTTTATTTAAATACTTTTTAAAAGGAACATGTTATTTTGCATTTCTTAGTCCTTTTAGTATTTTTCTTTAGTCAAATAACCTTTTAATGCTATCGTGACAAGAACCGTGTGTCATTAAAGAGAGAGAGAGAACGATCCAAATCTTTGTTCTCGTCCCAAGTCACTATACAAGGAGTTTGGGAGTGAGTATCGTTGTTCTTCTCAATTCAGTTATCTACTCTCGTTCCAAGTCTCTGTACAGAGAGAGAGAGAGAGAGGATAAAACGTAGTCATTCACGTTCTAGTTTTTGTTCTCATCCCAAGGCACTGTACAGTGAGAGATAGAAAACGTAGTCCTTAGCTATCTAGTTTTTTAGTCTCCTCCCAAGTCACTGATAATTTTTAACTATATATTTCCATTTGTTCCGTAACCGAAATACAAACCACGCTATTTACATTGGGTTTACCTTTTAGCGCAGCTGAAATGACGAGCCAATAGTTTTAACGAGGGTTAATTACCCCGCGCTAGTTAGCGGGGGTAGGGGAAGGATAGCTTGCTACCCCTCCCCCCCCACACACACCGGTGACTTGCTTCACTTCACTTTTGGCTCGGCGGTGAACAGACGTGTCTGTTCATCGTCCTCGTTGACAGCTTTTAATCTTGTTTCTGCTTTTTCTTTTCTACAGCTTGTGTGTTGGTTTGAAGTTGACTTTCGTTATTATCTTACAATGCGTACGGTGGGACCTGTATGTCGGCCTTAGATACGGACCCTCACACCCTTTGCCCTCAGTGTCGGGGCCGACGGTGTGACCAGGAAAACATGTGTTGTGAGTGAAGGGAGTGGTCTGCCTCCCAGTGGGAGAGGTTTGGCCGCCGGCGTAAGAAGAAGTCCAAGAGAGACCGTTCTCCTTCGGGGGTTGCCTTGAAGGAGGAAGGTTCTCGGGATTCTTCTTTCGCCGCCCAAACCTCCTCCGAAGCTCCCCCTCGACCGGCTCCTAAGGAGAGTCGGCCGAGTGGTAGCGCAGGCCCTAGCTCTGTTTCCCGACCTTGGGTGGGGGGAGAGAGTGTCGCCTCCCATAGCGGGGCGGTTCCCCCTCCTCCTCCGGGGGAGGCCATTCATAACTCCTTGTCTAATGATGATCTCTTACAGATTTGGGCTTCCCTGGGGCTTAAGGGCTTGCCCTCCAGGGTCGCCTTGATTGACCTTGTCTCGTTGGGGGCCGCCGTTAAGCAGTCGCCGGCGGTAGCAGAGGTAGACCCTCTGTCTATCGTCGACGTCGTGGTGGCAGAGGCCTCCGACGTGGCTGGGCAATCCTCTGCAGGTGCAGTTGAGGATGATGGTGCTGATGGCTCTCCTCCCCCTTCCGGACATCCTTCGAAGGGGGAAGTGAGTCCTACGGGCTCTTCTGCTGTTCAGCTTCCTTCTAAGGGAAGTGCTTTGACTGAGACTCCCCTTCGGAGGACTGATGGTCCTGATGATCTTCCCCGTGGCCGCCTCCGCCGTAAGGCTCACCGTCCGCTGCGTCGCAAGGGCCTCCCTTCCCCTTATAAGGGGTTAAGAGGCGCCTTTTTGGATCTTCTTCCTCCGAAGGGGACTCTCCTCGTCGTACTCAGCCTACAGCTCCTGCTCCTTTGGACCTGTCTGCAGACCGTTCTCCAACTCCTGCTAGATCTTCACCTTCTGGGGAACTCGTCACCCGACGGGCAACGGTCCCTTCGGGGCAAAGGGATTCTACCCTTCCACGTGCAGTGCTAGCCTGTCTCCTGCTCGTCGGCGCTCTCCTGCTCGTCGGCGCTCTCCTGCTCGTCGGCGCTCTCCTGCTCGTCAATGCTCTCCTGCTCGTCGGCGCTCACCTGTTCGCCGGCGCTCTCCTGATGTTCACCCTCCTCGTCAGCGCTCTCCTGCTCGTCGGCGCTCTTCTGAGCGTCAGCGCTCTTTTGAGAATCATCGCCCTGTGGTCTCGACCATCCTGCAGTTCCTGTTGAACTCCCTGCGCACCATCAGTCTCCTGAGCGCTCTTATCCTGTGTCTACGCAACAACGTTCGCGTTCTCCAGCGCATGTGTCAAAAGCACATGTTCGCCCACGCGCCTACGATCTTCCTGTTCCTGTTCGTGAACGCGCCGCGCCACCTGTTACTTCACAGGATCTCACGTGTCGCCCTCCTGCTCGCCAGCGATCACCTACGCGCCAGCGTTCACCTGCTCGCCAGCGCGCACAGGCGATTTTAGTATCGCCTATTCATCAGCGTTCTCCTACGCGTCAGCGATCACCTGTTTATCGGCGATCTCCGGACCGCCCGCATGATTTACAACCTGCGCGGGCGCGTTCTCCAACGCTTCGTCGACCATAGGTTCTGAAGGGACATGGTTCGCCATCTACTAGCTCGGCATCGCGCGATCACTCACCTGCGCGTGCTGCGCGCTATCGCTCGCCAACGCGTCACCATGCGACAACGCGCCATCGCCCACCTGCGCGTCAGCGCTCGCCAGCTCACCACCGATCGCCTGTTGATCTACATCGCCAGCGATCTTCCTCGCCCGCGTGGCAGTGCGTTTCCTCGCCATCGCGCCAACGCTTTCGTTCGCCGACTCGGACATGCGCTCATTCACCTGTACACCCTCGCGCCCACTCGCCTGCGTGACCGCTCGCCTGCGCGCCCGCGCGACCATCGTTCGCGGCGAATTTCGCAGCCGGTGGTAGCAGCAGGAACGCGTGTTCCTAGACAACGCTCGGGATCGCCTCCACCCAATCACAGGATTGTAGTGCAGGACAAGGATGATACTGAGGAGAGGTTAGTGCATCATTCTTCCCCACCTTCTTTTCAGGCAGGTACTGTGGTGTCCACTCCAAAGGATCGCCCGATCCCTTTCCCTTTAGCGAGGATTTCGGACTCTGTGTCCTTGGAGCAACAGACTTGGTTTGGTCCTCTGGCGCGGGCGTTAGTGAAGGTTATGAAGCCAGCACTCGCCGACCAGGGTAACAAACCAACGGCTGTCTCTCCTACGCTGAAGAGAAAGAGAGGAGTGTACTTCGTGGTGACTTCCCCCAGGGCGAAGTTGGTTCCCAAGAGGTCTGTCGCGAAGCCCCCTTCTCCTGCTTGAGTGCTTTCTCCTTCTCCCGTAGACGAGGCCTTTCCGTCCTCGGGTGAGTCCAGTGAAGCGGTAGTCTTCCCCTCGGCACCAAGGGGGGAGACTTCGCTTCATGGAGGAGGATCATCTCGTGAGGAAGAGGCTCCTCGAACCTCTTTGTTGGGATCCTGTATCCCTCCCAGGAGGGAATCCAAGGACTCCAAGACCGTCCCGAAATCATCTTCGAGGATTCGCCAGGAACCCACGGCTCCCCGGGGGAACGTCCACGCTTCACCCCAGGAAGAGATCCCTGGGGCAGGAGACTTAGCTGCCAGCCCGCAGGGAGGAGATCAGCAGGAATCCGAACATGCCTTCTGGCAGGTCCTTGGCCTAATAAGGCAACTTAACGGGCTTATGGATCCCGTCATCGCCCCCCGTGAAGGCAAAGACACTATCTTAGGGGCCTTCCGAATGTCAAACACTTCATCTAAGTCCAATGCGGCTCTGCCCTGGTCTCGGGGTCTGAAGAGTGCCAGAGCTAGGGCCAACTCTCAGCTCGCGATTCTTGCCGCCTCTAGTCGTTCCTCTGCCAGGAACAAGCTCATCCCTCCTCCTCGTCTTCAGCAGAGGAGGTATTTCGAGATTCTGGGTGAGTCCAGCCTCGCTCTTCCTCTCCATCACTCTGTGGAGGAGCTGGCGAAGGGAGTTCCCCTTGAGAAGCTCTCTGCCCGGCAGGTGTCGTTCTCGGCGGCAGAGATCCTTAGCCATGAGAAGGTCGCTAAGTGTGCCATGCAAGCCACTTCGTGGCTGGACTTTTGGCTAGGATCTCTGGGCATCCTATTGCGCTCGGAGGACTTGTCCAAGGAGACCAATAGGAAGGCCCTGGAGACCTTCTTGCTCTCGGGCACCCGCTCCATCGAGTTTTTGGCGCACCAGGTTACCACCCTTTGGGCCAACTCGGTGTTGAAGCGTCGCGATGCTGTGTCCGAGAGATTCCATCCGAAGGTCCCCACCGTGGGTGTGTGTAGGCTCCGACATGCTTCCCTTCTGGGGGAGAACCTGTTTGAGCCTCAAGACATGAAGCGAACGGCTGAGAGGTGGAGGAAATCCAGCACGGACTCCCTCCTCCATAGGGCCCTTACAGCTCGGCCTTGTAAGCCTCCAGCTCTGCCGCAACAGCAGCAGCAGCCTCGTAAGGCTCCAAAGCAGTCACCGGCAGTTAAGAAGGTGGTGTCTAAGCCAAAGCCCTTTCCAGCCAAGGTCAAGAGGGGCGGTAAGTCCTCCAGGGGAGGCAAGACTCCTAGGGGTGGCAGCCGCGGCCGCAAGCCCTAGGGGTGGCAGTCCCCCTGCGTGTCCACCTGTGGGGGGATGCCTTCAGCTTTGCGTCCGCAGGTGGCAGCAACACGGGGCCGATGCTTAGACGGTCTCAGTGATCGGCCAAGGCTATCGTGTCCCGTTCACAACATCTCAACCTCACCTGACAGCGAATCCAGTGTCGTTGAGCTCCTATGCCATGGGATCGGCAAAGGGGCTGGCCCTTCAGGCCGAAGTCGAGACCATGCTCGAGAAGGGTGCTCTCCAGGAGGTCGTCGACGGCTCCCCAGGCTTCTTCAGTCGACTCTTGTAAAGAAGGCTACTGGAGGCTGGAGACCTGTCATCGACCTCTCAGCTCTGAACAGGTTTGTCAAGCAAACCCGGTTCAGCATGGAGACAGCAGACACGGTCAGACTTGCGGTGAGACCACAAGACTTCATGTGCACACTGGATCTAAAGGACGCGTACTTCCAGATCCCAATCCATCCGTCTTCCAGGAAGTACCTGAGATTTTGCCTAGACAACAAGATCTACCAGTTCAAGGTGCTGTGTTTCGGTCTCTCCACAGCTCCTCAGGTGTTCACCAGTGTTCACCCTGATTTCATCTTGGGCGCACAGGAACGGCATTCGTCTCCTTCGTTATCTGGATGATTGACTGATCCTAGCAGACTCTGAGTCGACCCTTCTTCGGCACCGAGACAGGCTTCTGGATCTTTGCCAGGATCTGGGGATCGTGGTAAACCTTGAGAAGTCCTCTCTGCAGCCGTCCCAACGACTGGTTTATCTAGGCATGCTAATAGACACCAATCTCCACAAAGCCTTTCCATCAGACGACCGGATAGCAAGGCTGAGGAGGGTGGCGGAACCCTTCCTCAGGCGAGAAGAACTCCCCACCCAATCGTGGTTGCGTCTCTTAGGTCACCTATCCTCCTTTGCTCGTCTGGTTCCAAACAGCCGCCTCAGGATGAGATCCCTTCAATGGCGGCTCAAATCCCGGTGAAATCAAGGATCCGATTCCCCGGACACTGATCCCAATGGGGTCTCTGGAACAGCGGACTTGCGATGGTGGCTGGTCGACGAGAACCTGCGGAAGGGAGTGAGTCTTCTCGTCCTCCCCCCGGAATTGACTCTGTTTTCGGACGCGTCAAAAGAAGGGTGGGGGCCGCACGTTCTGAACCAGAGAGCCTCAGGCCTTTGGTCAGAACCAGAAAAGTGCCTACACATCAACCTGCTAGAATTGAAGGCCGTCTTTCTGGCTCTTCAGCAGTTCCAACGGTCCCTGGCGGGTCACTCCGTGGTGGTGATGAGCGACAACACCACGGTAGTGGCTTATATCAACAAGCAGGGAGGCACTTTTTCGCAGCAGCTATCCCATCTTGCAGTAGAGACTCTGAGGTGGACCGAAATCCACTCGATAACACTATCAGCTCGCTTCATTCCTGGCAAGAGGAATGTGCTCGCCGACAGTCTGAGCAGGGCCTCGCAGATAGTGAGTACCGAGTGGTCTTTGGATCCTCAGATAGCCAACAAAGTCCTGACTTTGTGGGGTTCCCCGACTGTGGACTTGTTCGCGACAGCTTTGAACTTCAAGCTGCCCCTGTACTGCTCCCCAGTCCCGGACCCCAAGGCACTCTGGCAAGATGCTTTCCAGCAACGGTGGGACAACATCGACGTGTACGCCTTCCCACCGTTCTGTCTGATGAGAAGGGTGCTCAACAGGACCAGACTATCGGTCAACTGTTCGATGACTCTGGTAGCTCCGCTATGGCATCACGCGGAATGGTTCCCGGACCTTGTGCAGCTCCTGACGGAGCTCCCGAGGGAGCTTCCTCCACGACACGAGCTTCTCAGACAACCCCACGCCGGCGTCCCTCACAGGGCCGTGGCCTCACTTCGGCTTCACGCCTGGAGACTATCCAGCGTCTCCTCGCGGAGAGAGGCTTTTCGCAACAGGTTGCGGAGAGAATGTCTCGGCATCTGCGAAGGTCCTCTGAGGGAGTCTACCAAGCAAAGTGGAGAGTCTTGTGGTTGGTGTCGTGGAAGGGGTATCTCTCCACTCGATGCCACTATTCCAGCAATAGCGGACTTCCTCGTTTATCTACGGGAAGAAATGCGCCTTTCTGTCTCGGCAGTGAAAGGCTATCGCTCAGCCTTAAGCTTGGCCTTCAGACTGAAGGGCGTGGATATTTCTTCATCGCTAGAACTCTCTTTACTCATACGTAGCTATGAGCTTACCTGCCCCCAGTCGGAAGTGAGACCCCCTCCTTGGAACGTGGTTCGAGTCCTCAGGTCTCTTAAAAGACCTCCCTTCGAACCATTACGCCAGGCCTCCGATCGCCACCTGTCTTGGAAGACGGCTTTCCTACTCGCTTTGGCTTCGGCCAAGCGGGTTAGTGAACTTCATGGTCTCTCGTACGACATCGCCCATTCAAGGGGATGGGGGGAGGTAACGTTCAGGTTCGTCCCTGAGTTTGTTGCCAAGACTCAGAATCCTGGAGTGCCGGATCCTCGGTTCGACTCTTTCAGGATCGCTAGTCTCCGTTCTGTAACAAGCGACCCAGACCAGCTGCTACTATGTCCAGTGAGGTGTCTGAGGCACTACTTGAAGAGAACGGCTGCAGTCCGTCCTCAAGTGCGAGCTTTGTTTGTGAGCACAGGCAGGACTAAGAGGAGGGTCACCAGGAACACCATCTCAGCTCGGGTATTGCTACATCCCTGGCCTTCAAGAGAAACTTCTCTGTGATGCAGGTACTTCAAGCGGGGGTCTGGAAGCGTCGGACAACCTTCACAGCCCACTACCTGCAAGACGTGACCCACAGGAGCCTTGATACGTTTTCTATCGGCCCTGTGGTGGCTGCACAACAGCTGGTCTAACCTCGGGCTCCTTTTTGGACAAGTAGTAGTAGGTTGAGGGCGTTGTTACACGGTCTTAGTCTGCGTGAATGAAAGAGTATGTCTGACCCTTACTTCTTTCTTCATTCTCCCCTCTCTTGGGGAAGCAGCATCCTGGTCCTCGCATAGCTGACCTCGACCTCTGCAGGTAACCCATGCTTCTTTGTGCTCCTAGTATTAAGCTTAATACTGCTGCGTCTCCCATACCCTGACGAGGTGGTATTGGGAACGTCCTATCCTAGAATTCCTATCTGAAAGTCTCAAGGTCAACTTCATAGGACGAGTCACACTCTCCTCCACACACTGCTTATGTAGTCCACTCGTTCCTAGACTTGTGAGGTACAGGGGCTCCCTTTCTCTAGTGCTGCTCACTGAGGGATCTAGCCCCCGGGCAAGCCAAAGTCAGTAAGGCTGGGGACTTTCCATCCTTCCTAAGGGGTAAGTCACCCAAAGTAAATAGCGTGGTTTGTATTTCGGTTATGGAACAAATGACAAATTCGAAGATAATTTGTATTTTTCCTAACCATACAAGCCTTAGCTATTTACACATATGTGCCCGCCATTCTTGACCCCCAAGTCAAGTCCTACCTCTAAGTTAAGTGAAGCAAGTCACCGGTGTGTGGGGGGGGAGGGGTAGCAAGCTACCCTTCCCCTACCCCCCGGCTAACTAGCGCGGGAGTAATTAACCCTCGTTAAAACTATTGGCTCGTTGTGAAAAAAATTAATAATAGTTGGGGAAAATACAAACCATTTCCACATATAACGAGCTTGGGTTATATATGTTTTAAAGTAACTCTCATTATCAATTCCCTTTTGTCATAATGTCTGATATTCTGCCCCAGTACTGTACTATAACATTTTATTCACTGTAAAGATTTAAATTTTTCTTAAATAGGTTTAAATGTTTTGCAAGCATTATGTATATGTTTAAGGGGTATGCATATATTTTTGTTTGGTCCTACCAACTGTCTTAACAACATTTGTTTTTGCAGCACGCCCTACTCTCTGTAGGGTTTGAATGTGTAACCAGAGTTTGAGTAAATAGAAGTACTGTACTTAACAAGAATAGGTTCCTTCATCAAGAAAAGAAAAAAAGAACAGATACGGAAAACATTTATGTTGACAGAAGTTCCCAATTGTAAGGGAAATTTACTCGAGACCACTGTATGTACAGTATATAGGAACAGAGTATCTGTCTAGTACTGCTCATAACAATTATGAATGTGGTTGATGGCCTGTTACCAGTGTGTAGTGGTGTGTGTGTCTGCTCTGTATTCATTTTTCACTGCCTGTGAACTGTAAGTACCATCATGTGTTTGACTGAATAACACCACAACCAATGTATTAAAGCCATTAGCGATTGCTCGTGTTGTTGACAAAATTTTTGAGACATTGTTATTGTGGGCCTGCAGAGACCTGCACGGCATCGTATGCGGCCTTACTGTTTAGAGTTTGATAATTTTAAGTGACTTTGCAGTTTAGTGGTGAACTGGATATTGAAAGGACAGTAGTGATTCAGGGGAAAGTATTGTAGTTCAGTAGTCTCACAGATTTATATATTTCTTATCGGTGGTTGGTTTGAGATGGCTTAGTAAACGTGAGTGACCAGTATGTGAATAATTTTTTTATTCTTTTTCAAAATTTGTTTATCTGGTTATCCTGTGGCTGAAGCTTGATGTAAAGGGATGCTAATTTTGCCTTTAATTTTCTATTTGGATTGATGGGTCAATGTAATTGTAATCCTAACAGTTTTGGTTAAATAAATATTTTTTTCTTGTTTTTTATAATACAGCATCTCATTCCAGTTCCTTAAACCACTGAGTTCCCCTACTCAGCCACTGTTTTTTTAATCTTTCAAATAACTTATAATAATCCCTTTCACCTAATGTTCTTATACTTATGATCAGCAAGCTGGAGAAGCAAAGGTTTAAGTCAGGATCTAGCTGGGTCCCCTTGCCCATTATAAATCAAGGGGTGGTGCCCAGTGCTTTGAACTGTTACTTAGGTTTTTGGGTATTCCACCGTTGTATGTTTGTTGTGTAGTGAACGTCGGGTTGTGGTCGGCATTCGGATACTAGGCAGTTTGGGTGCTACCTTTGGCCATAGTCCGCAAACCACTACATCGTCATTTCAGCTGCGCTAAAAGGTAAACCCAATGTAAATAGCTAAGGTTTGTATGGTTAGGAAAAATACAAATTATCTTCGAATTTGTCATTTTATTATATATATGTATATGTTTATTAATTTTTGCATGTGTGATACATTATGTACTAATGAGCTTACATTATAAGACATATTTGGCAATTCTAAACTTTTGATTTAAGGGAGAATTGCTTACTTCAGATAGAAATCAGCTTTATTTTTGTCTAATGTGAAATTATTAAAAAATGCGAGTGTCAGTGAAAAAAGTGCGAAAAACATGTTCAGTGTTGCGGAGGGTTCGTCTGTTCGTGCTTGTCGCTTACCCAGTCAGAGACCTCTTTCAAGCTCCCCTACCCCTGGGAGAAGGAATATCACAAGACCAAAGGGAGCGAGAGGCTTTAATCAACGAACAGACGTTCCCTCCAAGGTATCAGATGTTGCTCCTCAAGCACGTCCTTACCATAAGACAGGAGAGACTAAGTTCTCCTCTTCTTCCGATGACTCGTTTCTTAAATCTTGGCGTAAGGTTTCGAGACCGTTGAATCGTAAATTAGTTCCTTCAGAACAAGATCAATGTCCTGGCTGTAGTCATTGGGACAGCCCAGACCGTATTCCCTCATCGGAGTATAACTCTCCTATTAAGCGATCTCTTTTATCGTCTAGTTTTGTGGCCCCGGAGGCCTATTCTGAAAGTCACGATCCCGTTTTGCTTTCTGGTCATTCCAGACGTGACGTTTATTATGAGAGTCCCGTTCATAGCGATGACGTTAATGTACAGACGTTACCGACGTCATGATCTATTCCGAGTGCGATTGATCTGAAGTTAAGTGTTTTGCAAGATATGCAGTTAAAGCTTTCTTCTTTAATGAAAGCTTACGATCCTGTTCCTGTGCGAAAGGATCCTTTGCTTGCTGTACGTCACGGTTCTGGAAAACGTGATTCAGGTCTTCAACCTTCTAATCGAGATTTGTTACGTCACGCTGACGTTACCCCTAGTGTCAGCTTTGCTGTTAAACGAGATGCAGAGCATAAATCTCGACGTAACTTTGATCAACAGTCAGTTAAGTCGAGTCGTAACTTTGATCAGCAGTCACTGCAGTCCCGCCAGACTTTGAACGTCAACCACCGCAGTCACAACGTGACGTTGAGCTGCAGACACCGCAGACACGACGTGACGTTGAGCGGCAGACACCGAAGTCACGATATGGCATCGAACAGCATTCACCGCTGTTCTTATGTGACGAACGTCAGTCACTTCAGTTACGACCTGTAGTAGAACAACATTCTCTGCAGTCACAACGTGACATCGACCCTCCAACTTTAACTTCTGATCATATACAAGTTGATGTAGCCTGTCAGGCTTTACCTTCACGTCATTCTGAATATAAATCTCTTTCTCGTAAGACTTGAGATTTATCAGATGATGTGCCTTCTGATGAAGTTGATGACCCCCTTTCAACTAATGTACCTTTGGGGATTCATTCAGAAGAGGAGGAACCTAAGGTTGTCCAACAATCCCTTGATTTAAAAAAAAATTATGAATATCTTTAGGGAAATTTTTCCTACTCATTTTGTAACGGCTGCGCCACGTTCTCCGCCGTCTGAGTTTACTCTTGGCATGACTTCTTTGACTCCTTCATATACGAAGTTAGTTCTCTCTCATTCTTCCAAGAGAGCCATGCGCTTACTGGGAGACTGGTTGGAATCTAAGAGAAGTTTAGGAAAGTCTGCTTTTGCTTTTCCTCCTTCTAAATTAGCTTCTCGCTCGAGCGTCTGGTATGACACAGGAGAAGTTCTCGGCTTGGGAGTACCTGCCTCTGCCCAGGGAGACTTCTCAAGCCTAGTAGACTCTCGTCGTCATCTACCTATGAGACGCTCCAAGATTTTATGGTCGTCTTCAGAGCTAGACCATCTCCTGAAAGGAGTTTTTCGAGCGTTCAAAGTATTTAAATTTTTGTATTGGTCCCTGGGATCCTTAAGTGATGGCTCCAATGAACTGGCAGCCACGTTCACTGCAGGAGTACTCAAGATGTAAGTGCACTCAATGTGTTCATTGTAAAGACAAAGTTCACGATGGAGTCTACCAAATCTGTTTTGGCAGCAGTAAGGGAAGGCGACTGGATGGTCTCTCTCGACCTTCAGGAAGCATACTTCCACATCCCGATTCATCCAAACTTTCAACAATATCTGAGGTTTGTGTAAGGGAAAGTAGTGTACTTATTCCGAGCACTGTGCTTCAGCCTCAGCCCTGCTCCTCTTGTTTTTATAAGGCTCCTGTGAAATGTAGGGATCAGAGCCTCCCTTTATTTGGACGACTGGCTAATCAGGGCGTCATCATTAAATCGCTGTCTGGAGAACCTCAAATGGACATTAGACCTAGCCAAGGAGTTAGGTCTCCTAGTGAACATAGACAAGTCACAACTTACTCCATCCCAGACAATTCTTTATTTAAGGATGGAGATACATAGTCGAGTTTTTTGGGCTTTTCCGTCTCCCACAAGAATGGAACAAGCTCTGCTAAAAGTCTGTCACTTGCAAGAGAAAAGCAGTTGCTCAGTAAGAGTTTGGATGAGCCTCGTGGGAACTCTTTCATCGCTGGAGCAGTTTTATCTCTCTGGGGAGACAACCTTCGCCCTCTCCAGTTTTCACCTAAACCACCATTGGAACAAGGAGAAGGGCTTAGAGACGATCTCTATTCCAATCTCCAACTCAGTCAAGACATGTCTGACTTGGTGGGGCATCAACATCAGACTTCGAGAAGGTCTTTCTCTTGCGATCAAGAACCCAAACCATGTGTTGTATTCAGACGCATTGGATTTGGGTTGGGGAGCGACACTGGACAATCTGGAATGCTCGGGTCTTTGGTCCACAAATCAGAAGAAACTCCATATAAACAGCAAAGAACTTCTGGCAGTCCATCTAGCTTTAAAGAGTTTTGAGAGTCTGGTTCAGAACAATGTGGTACAGGTGAATGCAGAGAATACCATGAACTTAGCGTATATCTCAAAACAAGGAGGGACTCACTCTCACTCCCTTTTTTGTCACCCCAAGGGATCTCCTCATTTGGTCAAAGGCAAGAAACATCTGTCTTTTGACGAGGTTCGTGCAAGGAGAAATGAATGTCTTGGCGGACTGCCTCAGCAGAAGAGGACAAGTCATCTCCACGGAGTGGACGTTACATAAGAATGTGTGCGAGAAGCTATAGATGACATGGGGTCAACCCACCATAGATCTGTTTGCGACTTCACTGACAAAGAGGCTCCCAACTTACTGCTCTCCAGTTCCAGATCCAGAGGCAGCCCACATAGACGCTTTCCTGCTGGACTGGTCTCGCCTAGACATCTATGCCTTCCCACCATTCAAGATCCTAGCAAGGTTCTTCAGAAGTTCGCCTCTCACGAAGGGACCAGGTTGACGTTGGTTGCTCCCCTCTGGCCGTCGAGAGAATGGTTCACAGAGGTACTTCTATGGCTGGTGGACATTCCAAGAAGTTTACCGTTACGGATGGATCTCCTGCGTCAACCTCATGTAAAAAGATTTCATCAAAGTCTCCCCGCGCTTTGTCTAGCTGCCTTCAGACTATCGAAAGACTCTCTAGAGCTCGAGGGTTTTCGAAGGAGGCAGCTAGAGCGATCGCAAGGGCTAGGAGGTCCTCTACCATCAGGATCTACCAATCTAAATGGGAGGTATTTAGAGATTGGTGCAAGTCCTCCTCTATTTCCTCTTCCAATACCACTGTAGCACAGATTGCAGACTTTCTACTTTATCTTAGAAATGATCGCATCCTTTCTGCCTCAACCACTTAAGGCTACAGAAGCATGTTAGCTTCAGTTTTTAGACATAGAAATTTAGATCTGTCTAATAATAAAGATCTTCAAGACCACCTTAAGTCTTTTGAGACTTCTAAGGAGCGTCAGATCACTACTCCTGCTTGGAATTTGGACGTGGTCCTTAAGTTCCTTATGTCTGAAAGGTTTGAGCTGTTGAATTCAACCTCACTCAAAGATCTTACACTCAAAACTCTCTTTTTAGTGAGCTTGGCTACCGCAAAGAGAGTTAGTGAAGTACATTCCTTCAGCAAAAATATTGGCTTCTGCTCTAATAAAGCAGTATGCTCGCTTCAACTTGGTTTTTTAGCCAAAGATGAACGACCATCTCGTCCATGGCCTAAATCGTTTGAACTTCCCAGTCTATCTGAAATTGTAGAACGAAATTGAAAGTCCTGTGCCCTGTAAGAGCTCTTAAATTTTATTTAAATAGAACCAAAACGCTGCGAGGTAATTCAGAAGCTTTATGGTGTTCAGTTAAAAAGCCCTCCTTACCTATGTCGAAAAATGCTTATCATATTTTATTAGACTTTTAATTAGAGAGGCTCACTCTCATTTAAGTGATAATGACTTGAAATGGCTTAAGGTTAAAACTCATTAAGTTAGAGCGGTGGCAACTTCAGTAGCGTTCAAACAAAATAGATCCGTTAGAAGCATTATTGACGCAACCTTTAGGAGGAGTAAATCTGTGTTCGCTTCACATTATTTAAAAAATGTCCAGACTCTTTATGAGGACTGCTACATGTTGGGTCCATTCGTAGCAGCGAGTGCATTAGTGGGTGAAGGTTCTACCACTACATTCCCTTAATCCCAATATCCTTTTTCTTCTCTTGAAACTTTTAATTTTTTGGGTTGTACGTGGAGACTAAGAAGTCTTCCGCAATCTTTTGATTTGGCGGGTGGTCAAACTTGTTTCTTGAGAGCGCCCAGATCAAGGGTATTGATGAGGTCCTGTTATAGGGGTGTTCACCCTAAATATAACAGCTCCTAGAAGTCTTTCAGCACCCGGAGTGGAACGCTGGGCTATGTAAGAATAGCGGACTAATGAGGCAGAGTAATCATCAGAGTCAGCTTCCTTATCAGGTACATATACTTAAGTTTGTTTTTTGGATAATTGTCAAAAACTCTTGAGCTTATATTCCTTTAATGTTTTAATACTGGTCTCTACCCTTCACCAAGGGTGTGAATCGGCTACATATATATCCACCGGCTAAGTTAAATATTTAAAAATTATATTTTCAATTTGAAATAAATTTTTGAATATACTTTCCCGGTGGATATATATAATTAAAGGCCCCCCCCCCTTCCTCCCCGATAGAGACCCTACGGACTGAGGAGAACTGAATTCCTGGGGAAATATATGCGGTACCTGGCCGGCAGTCGGCGCTAGTGGTCACACCCAGCAACCACCACGGCGATCGCTCGCGAGTTTTTTTTAATCTGTCGACCGTCGGAGACGTTAGCTACATATATATATCCACCGGGTAAGTATATTCAAAAATTTATTTTGAATTAAAAATATCATGTTTCGACCTTCTGCGCATAAACTCCGCCTCCTCCAATAGAATTTCTTCTCTACCCGCAAAATTCAATTATTCGTCTTCATTCAAGTATTTGACTTGATTACCATTCCTTTTATGTTATTCCCTCGTATACATATTACGTTTGACCCAAGAATTACTCGCTTTATTATCCGATAACGTAAAAATATCAACTCATTTTATATTCCCATTAAATATTATTTATCATACACTCCATTTTATCTTTCTATATTAATTTTATACATTTTGTTATTACCTTGTTATGCCCCGATTTCACATAAGTATTTGCTCTGGACAAGTTTCCCATTCTAGTTCATTCATGATTACTCTCTAGACTCTTGTTTTTCCCTTAACCAATCACGAACCCATACGTATGGAAAGTTTGCACAGGGGTTGGGTTAATATTTCCCTACCCCCTTTCAGTATCTTTTCATGTGATCTCTTCATAACCCTTCCAACAAATCCTTTTCCGTGGAAACCTTTGTCCTAGTCAGGTCTTTGTTATTTCAAGTGAGGATTTTTTTTTTTTTTTTTTTTTTTTTTTTTTTTTTTGCGATGGAAGTTATAGAAATACTTGAAGGCGTTTGCTAATTTCATGGGGAATTTTTTGATACATCAACCAATGTTGATAATTTCCTTGAATCACATAATGTAATACCCCAACGTTTATAGTGTCCCAAGTGCCATTCATAGAAGTTAAGATGTCACAGTCTCAACACCCCGGTGACTCACAAGTTTCTTCGTCCGGGTCATAAAAGTAAGTCATTAATTTCTTTAATTTAAATGTTTTTAGTGTGTGCAGCTCAACATTACCACTTGCCAGTACAAGTTTGTGACCTGGAAAGGGGGTCCGGAGCTTGCCCCCTGCTCTGGGTTTGTGACCTGGGAAGAGGGTCCGGGGGCTTCCCCCCGGCTAGGGGTTGTGACCTGGGAACTACTAGGATAGGTTAGATGGGTTTGTTTGGTTCTGTACCCTTTTATATATTGTGTTAAGGGTATATGGAAAAATACTTTGAAATACATATTAGCGTAGCATTGCTAACGTTAGCAATGTCAACGTAACATTGCTAATGTTATCGTGCGCAATACAGTACTGTATATACAACCAAAGGTTAGGTTAGCCAACATGTAGTCTCAACCTTTTCTCTTACTGGGAGATATGAATGGTAGACTTCCTTTATGGGGTGATGTTTTGGCAAACACAAGGGTCAATATTATCTCATCAATTGTGGAGAATGAGGTTAATACAGGAGAGCCCATGCACTTCCATGTTCAGACAGGTACCTTGTCATGCATTGACCTGTCAAATGCAAGCTCTAACTGCCTTCTTGATTTCCATTGGAGGACATTAGATGATTAGCATACTAGTGATCATGCACCAATCATTATAAACACCAGCAAGGGTCCGCCTTTACAAAGAGCGCCTCGATGGAATCTTGACAAGGCAGGCTGGGTTAAATTTCATGAGCTAAGTGAAATCAAGGGGAGTGCAGAACAGTTTGAAAGTATTGATGATGCCATAGACCTACTGAATGGAACTCTCCATACTGCAGGAATCCATTCGATTCCCAAAACCACAGGACTGTTCAAAAGATGACCAGTCCCGTGGTGGTCTTCAGAATTAACAGTCTTGCGCAGAGCCACCAGAAAATCTCTTGACTAGATTGTGTAGACACCGTACTGATGAAAATTTTATAACATACAAAAAGTGTAGAGCTCAGTTCCATCGTGCCATGAAAGAAGCTAGACGCCAGTCTTAGGTGCCTTCTGTTTCCTCCATTAACAGAACACCACCATCTTCTGTATGGAGGAAAATAAAAAAGATTGCAGGCAAATTTACCCCAAACCCACCACCAGTGTTGAAAGTGAATGGTCTGCATGTGACTGAAGCAAATGAAGTTAGCAATGCCCTGGCTGACCATTTTTCAAATGTATCATGCAAGTGTGTAGCAGCTCCTGGTCACCAGTACAGAAGCATTGAAAAAAAGAAAATTCTAAATTTTGCAACAGGAAGGGAAGAATTATATAATTCTCCTTTTATTGAAAGGGAAATTGATTCCGCACTTGCTTCTTGTAACGATACAGCCCATGGACCTGATGGAATTCCATATGCAATGATTAAACATGTACATTTTAATACAAAGTCATTTATTTTAAGCATTATTAATAGAATATGGTATGATCATAGTTACCCAAGTGTAAGGACAAGTTTTTAGCAGGAAACTATTGACCTATTGCATTGACATCTTGTTTATGTAAAATCATGGAGAAGATGGTCAATACAAGGTTGATGTGGTACCTTGAAAAGAAGGGTTTGTTCCGTAACTGAAATACAAACCGCGCTATTTATACGGGTTATTACTTTCGTTTTAGCTGAAATGACGAGCCATTAGAATTTTAACGAGGGTTTACTACCCCACCGCTAGTTAGCAGGGGGTGGGGAGTGTAGCTTGCTACCCCCCCCCCTCACACACACACCTGTGCTTGAGATCACTTTGTTCTCGGCTCGGGTGGTAGTCGGACGTGTCCACTCTCATCCTCGCCTCTCTGACAGCCATTAATGTCTTTTTGCTTTCTCTCCTACAGGTTTTAAGTGTGAAGTTGGCTTCTGCGAACATGCGCAAATGTCCTGGATTACCTGACCGCCCTTCGTGGTACATTTATGTCGGCGGTCGAGACGGACCCTCACACCCTTTGTCCTTACTGTAGGGGCCAACGGTCTGACAGTAGTAATAAGTGTGGTGAGTGTAGGGAGTGGTCTACCTCCCAGTGGGAGAGGTTTTCTCGGCGATGTAAGAAGAAGTCCAGGCGGGATATTTCTCCTTCGAAGATTTCTTTGAAAGGAGAAAATCCCAAGGACTCTTCTTCCGTTGCCCAAACCTCCTCCTAAGCTCCCACTCGATCGGTTTCTTTCGAGAGACCGGCGAGTGGTAGCGTAGACCGTGGTTCTGCTTCCCGATCTCGGAGTTCGAGAGATGGCGTTGCCTCCCCTAGCGAGGCAGCTCCACCTCTTCCCCCGGGGGAGGATTTGAATTTATTCCAGCTTTGGTCTTCCTTGGGGCTCGAGGGTTCCCCCTCCAAGGAAGCCTTGATTGACATCATCCGATTGGGTGCCGCTGTCAAGCAATCGCCGACTTTGGCAGAGGTTGATCCTCTGTCTATTGTCGACGTTGTGGTGTCAGAGGTATCCAATGCGGTATCTCCTAATACCTCTGCATCTTCTCACCCCGCAGTAGCTGAAGGCTTAGTTTCTCCCGTCTCTGCTCAACCTTCGAGGGAGAAACTTAAGTCCAACAGTCTCTCCTGCCGGTGATTCTCTCCCTCGGGGGAGTTCACTCACAGAGACTCCTCTTCGGAGGACTGCTGAAGGTCAGCTTGCCGATCCAATGCCCCTAGAGGGCATATGCGTCGCAAGGCTCGCCTTCCTCTTCGCCGGAGAGGCCTTCCTTCACCTTATAAGTCGGTGAAGAGGCGCCGCTTCGGTTCTTCATCGTCGTTGCAGTCCGCCGCAGAGGAGCTTCGTCATCGATCTCCGACTGTTCCTGCTACGACCCTGGACCTCTCTGCGCATCGTTCGCGATCCCCTTCGGTGGAAGGTCGTCCTCACGAAGGACACGTCGACCTTCCACCCGTCAGACCTGCTGACCTGCCGTTGCAGTTCCTGGCAGCTGATGCGCTGTATGTGCCAACAAAACCTGTCTTTAAAAGTCAGGCACTGGTCCCTTCGGGGCAACGGGCTTACGTGCCATCTAGTGCACTCGTCCCCTACCCTACGCGCCATGGTAAGCATGCACACCATCGATCTCCTGACCTCATTGAGGTTCCTGAGATAGCGTGCAAGCGCTCACCTGCTGCTGCTGTTCCTGAGATAGCGCACCAGTGCTCACCTGTGAGCCACTGCGCGCCCTCAACCTACTGCGCGCCATACCCGCCAGCGCTCTTCTACGCGTCAGCGTGCCAGTGCTCTCCTGCGTGTCAACGATCTCCTGCGTGCCCACGATCTTTGGATCTGGGTGCGGTAGGGAAGTCTAAGACTTCTACTCGTCAGCGCTCGCCCACGTTCATCTACATGCGCACACGAGGATGTGCTCACGTCCATCTCCTACAGCAGCTACTTACCGCCAACCTGACAGGTGCGCTAATGAACGCTGTTTCCGGCTGCACGCCCGCGTGCAAGGGATATCTCTCCTGCGCGCGCGCGCCCGACAACATCTTCTGGGGCGCACGATCTCTCGCCCACGGGCCCTCCATCCTGATCCTGCACCCCCACGGGCCCTCCATCCTGATCTTGCACCCCCCTGCGCGCGAACGCACAATCAGCCTCCTGCGCACTCGCCGATGTCTCCTGCGCCAGCAGTCTTCCATGCGCGACCCCGGGGTATTCCCCCATCGTGCGAGCGCCAGCGCGCTCCCCCGCGCGATCGTCAATACCCTCCCGTGCGCGAGGCTACAGGATAACGCACGGCTAAGTCGCCATCGCCGGTAGGGGGTTAGGGTACCAGAAAGGTCCAGGGATATTTCTTCTTCTTTTTCTTTACAGGCGAACCCCCCTACGGAAAATCCTCCCAGGGATCGGTCGATCCCTGTCCCTCCAGAGGGAGAGTGTGACAGCGCAGCCGTCAGCCAGCAGCTTTGTTTTGGGGCACTAATCAGAGCGGTTGTGTAGGCTTTCAAGCCTCTTCTCTCTGAATTGGGCCACAAATCCTTGCCTGCGTCTACTCCCCTGAAGAGAAAAAAGGAATTTTGACGAAGGAAAAATATTTCTGGGGAGAGACCTGTGACGCCCAGTGAAAAGGTTCTTCTTTACACTTTTCTGATATAAATCTTCCAAATATACCAGAGAAAGATAAAAGCATGGAATGCAGAAGTTACTACCCTCGCGCGAGCACCTTGTGGGTGTCGTGTATACATCAGGGTCGTGTGAAAACCACTATTCACAGGCTGTCTTCCATTTAGATAATTCCTTCATCAAAGGGAATGGCCGTAACAGAGGCCCTTGAAACCACACTTGGACCACGCCACTGACACCTAACACGAACGCCCTCTAGGACATCCTTCTGCAAGAACATATGGCTTGGCAAGGAAAGGGTGGGTCCGTACAAAAATAACCGGGAAGGGTTTCACCGGGCGTCACAGGTCTCTCCCCAGAAATAGATTTTTCCTTCGTCAAAATCCCTTTTCTGGGTCGACCTGTGACGGCCGGTGAAAATGTACCAGAGAATGCCTTCCAAGCCCAATAAAGTAATAATATAATGAGGAGAATACAAACACCATGTAAGACAATAATATAATATAATGATGTAAGTAAACATCAAATTACAAACTAGCCAAATGACATGGGAACGTAAGGCTAAATAAATATGAAGACAAGGAATCAACTGAGAGTCGAAACGCAAAAGGCATCAAACCTTACATGTCTAAGCATATCTAAACATTAAAGGAACGGTAAATACAATAACAGTTAAACCATAGGAATTAAACATAGTAATTATCATAGGGCTAACGAACTACCCAGGAGAGTGGCGACGTGGTGTGAGTGGCGGGTAGGAGGGAGAAGAGAAGAGATGAAAGAAAGGAAGGAGTAGAGATTAATGGGGAGAGATAAGACTCCCCGCTGCCATCGTCGGGTATTTAAGGCCCTGTAAGTTCTTTAGATAGTGGCGTTTGAAAACCATAGGAGATTTCCAACCCGTATATTTTTTAAGGTCATCAAAGTCCCTGTTCTGGAAGTAATTGATGGAGGTAGCTACTGACCGTATATCATGAGCATGGGGAAATGATTCCGGATTAGTATGCTTAATGAAGTAGAGGATTTGTTGTCTGATACCTTGAATGGAAATAGTACCTCCTTGTTCCCTGATAGCCAAGGGGCCAGACGAGCAGGTGGCAGTTCTAGCTAAAAAGGCCCTGAGAGTAGTGACTGGACACAGAGAAAGGATCTTGGGGAAGAAGGATAATCTTGCGGATCCTCATTTGTAGCTAGGAAAGCTCTGTCTGGAGAAAGGAGTACTTTGTCTGAAGGGAGGAAATCTATGTTTTCCGGGTTTCGTGAGAGAGCTGCTAGTTCTGATATTCTAGCACCTGAGGCCAAAGCCATTAGAAATAAAGTCTTCCTAAGAAGAGTGATATAAGAGCAGGATTCATTGTCCGTGTCCGACGTAAGTTTGAGGACATCGTTCAGAGACCAAGAGACCTTTTGTGGCCGAACTGAAGGTCGAAGCCTAGCACACGCTTTTGGAATAGATGAGAAATAGGAATCGGCTAGGTTAATGTTAAACCCAACAAGGAAGATCTTCAAAGCTGACTTGATGGTGGTTAAAGTGCTAGCTGCTAGGCCTTGTCAAATAGGAACCTCAAGAAAGAGATGGCTAAATTCGGAGACATACGAGTATGGTCTGAATTCTTAGGAAATCTGCTAGTTTCTTAACGGCCGAATCATATTGACGAATTGTCGAGTCCCTTTTGTCTGATTCGATGAAGAGAACGTCGAGTCCCTTTTGTCTGATTCGATGAAGAGAACGTTTTCCGGGTCAATGTTCGCGTCTCTACGAGCTGCAAACTTCATGTAGTCCACAAAGTTAGAGTTTTGGCTATCCTCGAGTAATCTGACACAGTGAGTTTGGATTACTTGGGTCAGTTTGGGGAACGGGATCAGGAAGGGACGGAGTTTCAACTCGAGGAGGAGAGGAAACTAACTGTTCTTTGGCCAGTGATGTGCTACTAAAGCCACTGACCCCCGGAAGAAGCGTAGTTTGTGTAAAAGTTTCATTAGAAGATTCACTGGGGGAAATGGGTAAATCTTCTGCCAATGGTTCCAATCCAGGGTTAATGCGTTCATGGCATAAGCCTGAGGGTCCAGGGTTGGGGTCACATAACAAGGAAGTTTGTGATTCATCTAAGTTGTGAATAGATCTACCTGGAGGCCCGGAACCAGCCTGAGTATCCACCGGAATGAAATTATGTCTAGAGACCATTCTAATTCCAGTGGTTTCGTCCTGGATAGTGAGTCCGCTCTCACATTCTGGACTCCCGCTAGGTGAGTTGCTGACAGGAACCAGTTCTTTTCTGTTGCCCAGGCGAAGATAGTGACCAGGATCTGATTCAGGTTGGGTGACTTGGATCCGCCTCTGTTGACGCAGTGTACTACGTCTGTGCTGTCTGACACTACTCTGATGTGGGTCGACCTCGGAGGAGAGAGTCTCTTCAGGGTCAAGAACACTGCCATGGCTTGGAAAACATTGATATGGGACTGTTTCATGGCGGGTGACCAAGAGCCCTGAAACATCTGATGTTCGGAGTAACCCCCCCCATCCACTTAGAGACGCGTCTGTATGGAATGTCACTTGTGGAGGCGGGAATTGTAGAGGAACCGATTTGGAGAGGTTCTTCGGTTCGGACCATGGGCGTAGTCTCATTTTCAAGACAGAGGGGATCTTCGAGACCTTGTCTCTTAACCCTGGATAGGTACGCTACTTGGACACCCCTTTAAGGGTATACTCGGTCGCGCGCGACCCCGACTCCAAAAAAAAAATCAGGAAAAATTTAGTTATGCATCAATCTGTATTGTTTGACTTGATAAAAATACTTCAAGGAATGCTAAAGACTACTGAAAATATAAATGATACCCATCTACAAAATAACTATTTATTGAAAATATATTAAAAATTTAAGTAATACAAAAAAAAGACGACGTAAATATTCACAAAAAATAGAAATATACATATACTGTACACATAAATCCCTTTAGGGACACCTTAGATGGCAAAGCAACAGCGTGTAATTGCTGGAAATGAGTTGGAACCATAGAAGTCAAGATCTGAAATGAGAAAAAAGGGATTTTGATGAAGGAAAAATCTATTTCTGGGCGAGAGACCTGTGCCGGCCAGTGAAATGCTCCTAAAGCACCATTTCTAAGGAATATAACTGCTATAATATTACCAGAGAAAAATGCATAGGAATGCAGGTTGAACTAGCTCGCTCACCTATTGGTGTTGATATAATCTAGGGCGTAATATGACCGGAGGTCTCGTACCATTTAGATATTTCCTCTTCAAAATCCCTCAATAGTGAGGTGCGGTTCAACATCCCCTGCCGCGCAGACTAGTACTACTAACTCTACCCACGCTTGCCCAGCACCCCTTATTAGCACCCGATACGTTAAGTTCTGTTGTGTTTACCTCGGTGTTTTTTTTTTGGATTATTTTCTCCCTCTACGCATCGATGGCGGAATCCCAAGTTACTCCATCGAAGTTAAGTACTTTATCCATGAGTTTTAAGCGTGAATGGGCAGTGTAGCCTTTGTTTTATTAATTCAGAAGTGATTTATAGTGAATAGCGTTCCCGTTCTAACTGTTCGTGGTTCCACGGCTCCTGCCCTTTCTCGCTAGTTCGTTCGTTATTTCTTTCATCATTGTTATTCGTTTTAACTTTTTGGGAGAATTTTACCTTTACACCGATTATATGCTTTCAACTTTAGCGTATCATTATTATTATACTATGGTATCAGTGTTACGTATCATTAAGGCTTCAGTTATGTTGGCATGCCTGCCTTCGTGCATGTTAGTGGATAGCATTCCCGCGGGGAACTGTTTTGCTGTTTTTTCTAGGAGCATTTCACTTTGATGTTATAAATGACTATTGGTTTTATTTTCGCTCCACATAGTTTTACGTTTTGGTTCGAGTGGGACTCTCGCGTAGCTCTTTGTGTTACTGTTCGGTATCTACCCGCTTCAGTAGTAAGGTTGGTACCCCTGTTTTCCATCTTCCAAGATGACGTCATGCTTCCTCCCTTGCCACTCGCTTGAGTCCCTCTCTTGCCATATTAACTTTGCATGCCTAGCCTTTTTTACATGATTACGCTTTTATTCATTATTTACTTTCAAGTATTTATAACAGTTCATATTGTTTTTATTGTCACACTCCGTTATGGTCATATTTTTGGGAATTTCCATGTTGTGTTGAGGGGATCTCCAGTTGGTAGCCCTGCCTACCACCACCTGTCCACGTGATTCCCCTGTAACCCCCCCCACCCCTCCCAGAGCACGTCTCTCCTCTTACTCGATGGTTGTTGGCTATGACAATACGGGCCAAGCATGCTTGTTCCTCAGTCTTCCCTCAACATTCCGACATATTGAGGACCGAGATTATCTCAAGGGGTGCTACATAGTCTCATTCATCCCGGGCGGTTCTCGTCCCCCCCCCCTCCCGTTGTCTAGATTGGCCATCAGTCGGGGAGGGGGAGGGCCGGGACCGCCGGGGACTATATCACGTGCCCTATCCATGTGATTGGGCAGTATACCTAACGCCTTCTTGGTATGGCTTTTGCTTTTAGCTTAATGGAATTAGGAATGAGACCTTATCTATATGTTAGGAGTGTCCCCATCATACGGTACCTCCTGCCATTATCGTTCGTAGTAGGACATATTATTAACCTACAATCATAGCATTCTACACGAATCATTACCTTCGTCCCGGTATGTCCGGTAGTCTCGTTGGTGGATCCCTTGGCTCCCCCAGCATTCTCCCACTGTACCCTCCCGTCATCAGACATTGGGACCTCCGTGCTTACAATACTGCCGGATCTGATGACACTGACAGTTTATGATTCCTACTCTCCCTACGGGAACCCTATACTCTCACGGACGTTGATGTATAAGATCATAATAATCGGAGTTTTTTATTTATATGTATTTTAAGGATGTAACTTTAAGTTTACTCTAAGTTTACTTTAAGTTTACTTTAAGTGTTTCTGTTCCCGGTCCCCGGGACTATTATTTATTACTATCTAATCCCTTATTTATACATCCTTTTCTCATCCCCGGCTCTCCCGGGGTTCCTCTTGGAATAGTCTAAGGTTCTCTGCATGTTTAGTCTAAGACTAAGCATTTTGCTTTAGTTTCAAGGTCCAGATCCTCTGGGGTCCCTTCTAGAGATATTAAGAAGGTGTTCATGGACTATTCCTTTTTACAGGTGGTCCGCTGTCGGATAACAGCCTGCGCGGCCGTCCTTCACCAGCCCTGCGGACATGAGGTCTGTAGATCTTACGCCGACTGTGGGATTCAAATGGATGACCTGATAGTTTGGCACCCCGACAACTGCCTTGTCTGTTACGAACTTGTCTCCACCCTCTCTTCAGAATCAGTGAGTCCTCTATAGGTCGTTTTTTCTACTTACATTCCTCTTGCTTTATATAATGAACCTTTGGTTATCATTTCTCAGCTCCGTCTCCCGGATTTGCTAACCTTATCCCCGTTCTTTCAGAGTTCTCAAGCAGCTAAGACCACAGCAAGAGCCACCTTGAAAGTTTGGGTAGGCGGCTTCGCCCGTAACGTTAAGGCCAAGAAGCCTTATGTCCTTTCTGAAGATTACTGCAACCTGATCTATCCCAACGCAAAATCTTCTGCAGCAGTGCCTAAAGAAGTGGCAGCCCCTATTACTGCCGACATTACAGCAACCCTGGACCTTGCTCTCGATCAGGATACTGACCTCGGTGTCGACCCCGACCCCAGTGAGGACAATGTTGCAGCTCTAAATTTGGACTTGGAACCCATGGTTTTGGACGAACCGAAGACAGGTAAGGAGGTAGGTGAGGCAGGTGGGTCCGGCGCTAAGATCCCTCTTCTTAGGCCTTCTTTTTCTTCGGCATCTAATACTTTTTCCTTTCTAGGTTTTGATGCCAACCGTGAATCTACCCCAAGATCACACCCGGTTCCTCCCAAGGTTAAGTCTCAGAAGAGACCCTTAGTTAGGACTCGCAAGAATCCTACACTTCCCAAAACAACCAAGTCAAAGAAGACTTCCCTCCCCGGAGCCCCAAGTGGCTCAGCTAGCACCTCCTCTACTTCTCAGGACCCGGGAGTGCAGCCAACTTCGACCCGGTGGCTCTCACTAATATGATGTCAAGGGTTGTCTCAGAACAGATTAGCTCAATGCTATCTGCCATTACCAGGAGACTGGACACCTTAGAAGGAGGACTGCCTCAACAACAGCAGTTCCTCATCCCGGACGCCTCAAAACTCCCGCCTTTCACTAAAAATAACCCGTGGAAAATGGCGCTCCACTGCCCTTTCACTGACGGGATGTTGACCATTGAAGGCTTTGGAACCCGGCCCATTGAAGACTTTGAATTCTTCCCTCCCGGCCTTCAATTCCCCTTCCCCGGCTTCGCCCGGCTAACGGAAGAAGCTCTTGCCCGGCTAGATAAGGTCCCTAAGGAGACCGTTATCTTCCCAAAAGAACAGGCTCAGTCTGTTTGGGTTAGAACCTTGAACGAGTGGGGTTGCACGAACACCATGCTGACTCCCCACAAGAGCACATTCACTATGTTTCTTGTGGACGAGCAGACCCCTACTCCTTGCGACACCAAGATGGTGGACTTAGCTCTTCAGGCAGTG
The DNA here is from genome assembly GCF_036898095.1 of Palaemon carinicauda. Classification (NCBI taxonomy): domain Eukaryota; kingdom Metazoa; phylum Arthropoda; class Malacostraca; order Decapoda; family Palaemonidae; genus Palaemon; species Palaemon carinicauda. Next base: position 101,950,598 of record NC_090741.1, on the reverse strand, counting down.
GCCGAAAACAAACCTTTGCCCCAGCTTCGGGAGACAGACCCTACATCTCTTCTGCTCCCATCAGATAACGAATGTTGGCTTAACATTCAGTCAACATTTACCTCTGGTAAGTTATCTGCTGATTGTGCGTCGACGCAATTTAGCGAACGACTTCCAAGACTTCCCGAAACCTTAATTCGACTCGCCAAAAAAAATTTGTCCAAATTTCATGAATTTTTTTGGGTACCCAAATGAAATAGGAAGAGGCTAATTTTTTTATAGAATAAACTCATATTATCCTAGAACAGAAATACATAATAAAATGTGCACTATGATGTAATTTACTGTTATATCAGGGGCGAAATCTAAAGGTTAATTTTTGACGGCCTAGTTTCACAATGTAAATTTCTTATGAAAATCATTGTATCTCCTATAAAATATGATATTTATGCATTAGAATATACCAAAATATCACGAATTCTATACAGAACAAGAATATATAGAGATATGCCAACTTACCTTTCGGGTATGTCAACAAAATGTCCGCAGACCGCAACAACTCTTACAGCCCAATCTACCACTTGAAATGAAGAATGGGTATGTAAATTTCAAGGTGTTATTTATTTATCTAATTATTAGTGGATTGGAATAAAACTGATATGATGGCTTTCTGGATGTTTGAAAATTATTTTTATCATATAAAATTTGAATTCTTTGAAATAAATTTTAGTAAAAAATGGGTGATATCTATTTTGTAAAGATTAAAATTTCCGTATTTATACAAACAAGTAGGAATAAAAGAAAGTTTCATGATTTAACCTAGCTATAACTAGCAGGTACAGTTCAGATACAAGATAGTTTGAAGCTATAGACAAACAGGCTTCCTGCTCCTCAAACAAGTGGTGTTTGTCATGTGGTCAGTCTTGGGTGGGCAGCTATGACAGTGAGTCCTTTCAGGAAGCTTGATGTGACCAACACAAAATTGATACCTTACTTACAGCAAGAGAAAATAGAATTAGTAACTAATAAAAGTAAAAGGATATCAAATAGCAAATCGGTAGCCAATCAAAGTAAAATGAAATCAAAATAAGAAACTGCTGACCAATAAAAAGTAAAATAATATCAAATTATTATATATACATAAACTATGATCTATAATAATAATGATGATAATAATAATAATAATAATAATAATAATAATAATAATAAAACACTATATAAATTAATTTCAAGTACCTAATACACATAAGAAAAATATTTACAAATACGAAGGAGAAATTGTCACAGAAATAAAGGGATTTTGACGAAGGAAAAATCTATTTCTGGGGAGAGACCTGTGACGCCCGGTGAAAAAGTCCTTCTTTCTACTTTTTCTGATAAAAATCTTCCAAATATACCAGAGAAAAATAAAAGCATGGAATGCAGAGGTTACTACCCTCGCGCGAGCACCTCGTAAGTGTCGTGTATACATCAGGGGCGTGTGAAAACCACTATTCACAGGCTGTCTTCCATTTAGATAACTCCTTCATCAAAGGGAAGGGCCGTAACAAAGACCCCAGAAACCACACTTGGACCACGCCACGTCACCCACACGAACGCCTTCTAGGTCATATGGCTTGGCAAGGAAAGGGTTGGTCCGTACAAAAATAACCGGGAAGGGTTTCACCGGGCATCACAGGTCTCTCCCCAAAAATAGATTTTTCTTTCGTCAAAATCCCTTTTCTGGGTCGACCTGTGACGGCCGGTGAAAATGTACCAGAGAATGCCTTCCAAGCCCAATATAGTAATAACATAATGAGGAGAATACAATCACCATGTACGACAATAATATAATATAATAATGTAAGTAAACGTCCAATTACTAACTAGCCAAATGACATAGGGAACGTAAGGCTAAATAACGATGACGACAAGGAATCAACTGAGTGTCGAATCGCAAAAAGCATCAAACCTTACATGTCTAAGCATATCTAAACATTAAAGGAACGGTAACTACAATAACAGTTAAACCATAGGAATTGAACATGGCAAATATCATAGGGCTAACGAACTACCCAGGAGAGTGGCGACGTGGTGTGAGTGGCGGGTAGGAGGGAGAAGAGAAGAGATGGAAGAAAGGAAGAAGAGATTAATGGTGAGGGATAAGGCTCCCCTGCTGCCATCGTCGGGTATTTAAGGGCCTGTAAGATCTTTAGATAGTGGCGTTTGACAACCATAGGGGATTTCCAACCCGTATATTTTTTAAGGTCATCAAAGTCCCTGTTCTGGAAGTAATTGATGGAGGTATCTACTGTCCGTATATCATGAGCCTCGGGAAATGATTCCGGATTAGTATGTTTAATGAAGTAGAGGATTTGTTGCCTGGTACCGTGATTGGAAATAGTACCTCCTTGTTCCCTGATAACCAAGGGGCCAGACGAGGGGGTGGCAGTTCTAGCTAAAAAGGCCTTGAGAGTAGTGACTGGACACAGAGAGAAGATCCTGGGGAAGAAGAATAATCTTCCGAGGGGAGCACCTATTTTGCGGATCCTCATTTTTTAGCTAGGAAAGCTTTGTCTGGAGAAAGGAGTACTTCGGCTGAAGGGAGGAAATCTATGTTTTCCGGGTTTCGTGAGAGAGCTGCTAGTTCTGATATTCCATCACCTGAGGCCAAAGCCGTTAAAAATAAAGTCTTCCTAAGGAGTGAAATAAGAGCAGGATTCATTGTCCGTGTCCGTCGCAAGTTTGAGGACACCGTTCAGAGACCAAGAGTCCTTTTGTGGCCGAACCGAAGGTCGACGCCTAGCACATGTGTTTGGAATAGATGAGAAATATGAATCAGCTAGGTTAATGTTAAACCCAACAATGAAGATCTTCAAATCTGACTTGATGGGGGTTAAAGTGCTAACTGTTAGGCCTTTGTCAAATAGGAACCTCAAGAAAGAGATGGCTAAATTCGGAGACATACGAGTATGGTCTGAACTCTTAGGGAATCTGCTAGTTGTTAACGGCCGAATCATATTGGCGAATTGTCGAGTCCCTTTTGTTTGATGCGATGAGATCGTTTTCCGGTTCAATGTTCGCGTCTCTATGAGCTGCAAACTTCCTGTAGTCCACAAAGTTAGAGTTTTGGCTATCCTTGAGCAATCTGTCACAGTGAGTTTGGATTACTTGGGTCAGTTTGGGGAACAGGATCCAGAAGGGACGGAGTTTCAACTCGAGGAGGAGAGGAAACCAACTGTTCTTGGCCAGTGAGGTGGTACTAAAGCCACTGCGCCCCGGAAGGAGTGTAGTTTGTGTAAAAGTTTCATTAGCATAGCTAAATCTTCTTCCGATGGTTCCAATCCTGGGGTAATGCGTCCATGGCATAAGCCTGAGGGTCCAGGGTTGGGGTCACATAACAAGGAAGTTTGTGATTCATCTGAGTTGCGAATAGATCTACCTGGAGGCCCAGAACCAGCCTGAGTATCCACCGGAATGAAATTATGACTAAAGAGACCATTCTGACTCCAGTAGTTTCGTCCTGGATAGTGAGTCCGCTCTCACATTCTGGACTCCCGCTAGGTGAGTTGCTGACAGGAACCAGTTCTTTTCTGTTGTCCAGGCGAAGATAGTGACCAGGATCTGATTCAGGTTGGGTGACTTGGATCCTCCCCTGTTGACGCAGTCTACTACGTCTGTGCTGTCTGACACTACTCTGATGTAGGTCAACCTCGGAGGAGAGTCTCTTCAGGGTCAAGAACACTGCCATGGCTTGGAGAACATTGATATGGGACTGTTTCATGGCGGGTGACCAAGAGCCCTGAAACATCTGATGTTCGGAGTAATCCCCCCATCCACTTAGAGACGCGGCTGTATGGAATGTCACTTGTGGAGGTGGGAATTGTAGGGGAACCGATTTGGAGAGGTTCTTCGGTTCGGACCATGGGCGTAGTCTCATTTTCAAGACAGAGGGGATCTTCGAGACCTTGTCTCTTAAAGGTACTGTAGCTCTCTTTCTCCAAACTCGATTGATGTCTTTGAGTTTGGCTTTTGATAGGAGGTCTGTTACTGAAGTGAATTGGAGAAGGCCGAGCATACTTTCTAAGGCTCTTCTGGACACCTGTTTGTGTTTGAGAAAATTCTTGATCTTGGAAGCTATTCCTCTTACCTTTTTGGAAGGGAGAGACAACGTGTGCTTCGAAAGGTCCCACTGAATGGCTAACCATTCTAAGTGGCCTGATGGTTGCAGGCGAGACTTTTGGAGATTGACCCGAAATCACAGGTTGTCGAGAAATCGAAGTACTTCCTTCGTAGCTCTGTTGCCTTCTGTGGCCGACCGGGCCCAAATGAGCCAACTGTCCAGATAAGCAATGATCTGTATCTCTTGGTTCCTGAGTTGTTCTAATACTGTCTCTCCCAGTTTCGTGAATATCCTGGGATCAATGTTGAGGCCGAAGGGCATGTCTTGAACGCAAAGGCTTTCCTGCCTAGGCGGAAACCCAAATAAGAAGAGAAGTTTCGAGCTATAGGCACATGATAATAGTCGTCGGTAAGATTGACAGAGGTGGTTACGGCCCCACGGGGAAGTAAGGTCCATACCTGAGAGATAGTCAACATCCGGAACTTGTCGCAGAGAATGTAAGAGTTTAGCTTTGACAAGTCCAGGTCCACTCTCAATGCCGACAAGCCTTCCTTCGGAATTGTGAACAGGCAGCCTTGGAACTTCAGTGATCGATCCCGTTTGATTGCTTTCTTCTTGAGTAACTCTGTGGTGTACTCTTTCAGGATGGGAGTGGATTTCTGGGAGAAGGTCACTGGTGGAGGAGGAGGACCTTGTGGCCATTTCCACCTCAAACCTTTAGAGATAATGCTATGAGCCCACGGACCGAAGGTCCAATGGTCTCGAAAGTGGTAAAGTCTCCCCCCTACCGGGACCACCTCGTTGTGAGGGAGTGAATCTAGGTCCTTTCCTTCCCCGAGCCCCCTTTTTCCTAGGTCCGCCTCGATGGCGGAACTGTCTTCTACTCTTGTAGCTTCCTCTCTGGTATCCACGAAAGGAACCTGAGGGTTCGGAGCTAGGGCTGTATGCAGGCGAGGACATCCAAACGGGATTGGGCTGTGTACCTGGGGAATCAGCAAGGTAGACCACCTGATGAGGGGGATTCGGATGCATAGACGTCGAATCAGAGGAAGACTGTGATGACGAGTGGGTAACTGACTATTGATGGCAGTCACCCCGGTTCGTTTTGTAGGGGGTAACTCTCTGCTTCTTCTTGAAGAAAGCTTGCTTTTGGTCTTCGACCTTCTTTTTGGCAGTGAGGCCCCGCCTCACCTGCAATTTTGGTTTGCTCTCGTATCATCTTGTAGAACCTTGATCACCTCCTCCTGAGGGAAGAGGGTTTTACCCCAACAGGAGGAAGCTATCAGCCTGCTCGGTTCATGTCTGATAGAGGCCTCAGACAGAACGTATTTCCTACAACTAACCCGAGTAGACCACAAAGCGTGTAGGTCGAATTGGTAGGACAGAGATAGGTTCTTCGTGAATATCCGAAACAATGTCTCAGTGGGATAAATCGAGGCTAGGGACTCCTCGAGGTGGGGTCCGTCTCTTTAAGAGCCGGCATGGCTGAACCTTCTTTGACAGCTTGAATAGTAAGACCTGTCAATTTATCCGTAATAGGCAAGGTAATCATGAGAGCAGTTGTAGATATGGCGTAGGCCCCATTGTGTCTGGTGAGCTTGGAATTAGCGTACCCCTAGACCGACAACATCCTGGCCCAGACAGCTTGGGCCTGCTCTTTAGGAAATATTACCATTACCTTCGGTACCTTGTCTAACCTAACCAAGGCATGCTCTTTCAATCGATCGAATCCGTTGAATGGGAATTCTAGTCCTTGGGAGTAAATTCTTGGACCTCCAGAGGGCGGACGTCTATGCCATCCATAGTTATGGTAACATCTATATATGGGACATGTAAGGCAAATTTTTGTGTTGTTTTTATCGAAGGAGGTTACTTCGATGCGTCTGGGGCTGTAGGGAGAGACATCCGAGTTCCTGAACGGATCAGATTCGCCACCATATCTTTGAGCTCCGTCATAGCTCCTTGGCTTGCCCTAGAATGTGTTGTATCTGCTCTTTAACCATATCCCTGATCAGGTCGGCGGGGAAGGAGGGATCCTGAGCACGACCCGCTGTCGAAGCCCTGGACTTATCGATCTTCGTCTTTTAGCAGTCACGGTTTTATGCAAGGTAATATGAACATCAGGATCCTTTGAGGGCCCTAGGCCGGTGATGCAGATAATGGCAAAGCTGAAGGCTTAAAACTCATCACCACCTACCTGCCCGTCCATGGAGTCGACGTCCAACCCTAGAGAGGATACGCCGAGGAGATAGGGTCCGCCAGATGGAGCATTCCTTCCAAATCTTGATACCCAAGTGCGGAGAGCCGCTCTTGCAGCCCGGAGAGATTTATCATCATCCTGAAAGAAGTGAGGGGATTAGTGATGAAGGAGAAAACCGTTCTCCTCAATAAGCAATGTATACATAAATCCAGAACAAATTAAATCATCGCCAAATCATACCAAAAAGAAACACATTAGAACCAACTTACATCATCGTTCAGGAGTAGGGAGGATAGCTCGTAGCAGAGCGTGCATGACTCCGGGAACCATACCATGTAGGTGGACCTTCTGTAAAAGAAAGGAGACATAAGTCTGGATGTTCCTTGAAACTCTGGTTAGTGATCCTATTCACAGGCTGGGATCAACCAAATTATCTATAAATAATAATATATATGTTTATGTATATATTAGTACATGTATATAATACATATGTCTATATTTATGCATATATTTAATTATAAATATGTATATATATGGATAAATATCCATATAACCGTGTTCAAATAGAAATAAATTTCTACTCAGTACTTGGGATCGAACGCTAGCCCCTTCTAATGAAAAGCCAGGTCGAAACCAACCATGCCATGAGAGGCCATTTACTATTCTTTGAGACTGGTCAGTGAACAGATGAATCAATAGAAATAAATAACATTGATTATGTGTGACTAATATGATTTTCAAAATTGTTAGCTAGAGCTACAAATTAATATACTAAAATCCAGTAACCACGTAACATGTAACTATAGACCTCATTGGTAAAATAATGTTAACCCTGGTTCTGAACGTCTGAGTGATCTCTGTTGCCACCGGAGATCCGGTGACAAAATTCCGTCATAGTGAAAACGTGAACATCAGCGGTAAGATAATATTAATCTCAATGCTGAACGTCTGTGTGATATCCGGTGAAGCCGGAGATTCAATGAAAAAGGACCGTAATAATGAAATTGTGATTAATCATGAAAAATGGTTCGTGTGCATAAGGCCGAAGCCGGAGTCTGAGTGCTGGATTTAACCGTTGCACTCCAAATATCTGACTAGTCCCCAACCCAATGAGTATCCATTATAGCGGAGTATAACTCAAGGCGGTGAACGTTCCGAAGAGAACGGAGCTACGGGTGTCGGCATAAAGCGATCCCAAAATAATGACTCGTACACTAACGGAACCTATTAATGCTAGCTATATTAACAGGAACCACATCAATAAAACTTAAATACCATCAAACGTAATATCATAAACCCGGAGAAGAAGCGGAGGCAGGAATAACTCGTGATCGTATAAAACGGAAAATGGAAAACCACTTCTCCTTATTCGAGCTTAAGAAAGAAAACGAGAGAAAGGGTAACTCGTAACTGTGTAACAGAAAACGAGCACTCTATGCTCACGCTCTCATGGTTACATTATAAAGAACCAAATCACACAATAATATGATAAGAATAATGATAAAATTGTAATAACCAAGAACGAAGAATAACGACAACGTAATAAATAAATATAAAGATATAGTCTAAAACGAGCACCTTCCTTATGCGTGTACATAAACAATAACAAAGGCAAGACCGTTATTCTTCGTTCGTCCAAATTGGACTTGCTAGCAAAAAGAAAAAAATACCATAGTAAAAACAATAATAAAATAATGATAATAAAAATGGTCATAAAACGTAAGTGATATAACCTAGATAACAGAGTACCAGATGGGCAATATTAACTTGAAAAACTACCGAAGCGAACAAAATTAAAATGGCTGCCGTCACCGAGTAAGGTCAAGCCGCTTCCAAAATTAAAATCCACATTACTGGAAAGAGAACAAATGCCCGGTACTGAAAAAAACTGTCAAAACAAACTATGGTACTTAGCATTGGTAAAGGTGAAGTAGCAGCGTCAGTCATGTTGAATTAACGACAATCCCTTGCGAAAACACCGATCACTAAAAAAAATTACGACTTTGCGGGCAAGTCCAAAACAGAAGGATGACCTAGAAGGCGTTCGTGTGGGTGACGTGGCGTGGTCCAAGTGTGGTTTCTGGGGTCTTTGTTACGGCCCTTCCCTTTGATGAAGGAGTTATCTAAATGGAAGACAGCCTGTGAATAGTGGTTTACACACGCCCCAGATGTATACACGACACTCACGAGGTGCTCGCGCGAGGGTAGTAACATCTGCATTCCATGCTTTTATTTTTCTGTGGTATATTTGGAAGATCTATATCAGAAAAAGTAGAAAGAAGGACTTTTTCACCGGCCGTCACAGGTCGACCCAGAAAATATCTAAAACACATGAGGTTGCAAGCTCCATATTATCATCAACATCTCTTTCTAACTCCATTAGAAGTGTGTTGATGACATCCATGCCGAGGGAATACTGCCTGCTGGCCATTATTGAAGATAAATTCAAAATAGAAAAAATCAGAAATTTCCAAAAAATAAAAAAAAATCAGAAATTAGCATTTGAGGGAAAATGGACCTCATGGCAATATATGGCATCTAAGCCAAAACCATTGTCATGCAAGTGGTAGACACACCATCCACCCACACTTTCCAACTATAAAGAACCAAACAAGTATCAATACTGTTCAACAATTTATAATTATGTAATAACTTTGCTGTTTGATCACTTACCCTTATAAAGGTATTTCAGGGTCGAGGTCGACCCCTGGGGGGGGGGTAAAAAAACGGGGAAGGAGGGAAGTTAGACGAAAATCAGTCCTAAAGCAGACAATGGCACGTAGACTAGTCACCTCTTGCAGGTCGATCACTTCCATATTCGAGACGGCTGATGATTTATGGAAAAAAAACAGGTTTTGAACATGCTGTAGGGGTCGCGTACGACCCATCATACCTGTCCAGGGTTAAAGGTACTGTAGCTCTCTTTCTCCAAACTCGATTGATGTCTGAGTTTGGCTTTTAATAGGAGATCTATTACTGAAGCGAATTGGAGAAGGCCGAGGATTCTTTCTAAGGCTCTTCTGGACACCTGTTTGTGTTTGAGAAAATTCTTGATCTTGGAAGCTATTTCTCTTACCTTTTTGGAAGGAAGAGACAGCGTGTGCTTCGAAAGGTCCCACTGAATGCCTAACCATTCTAAGTGGCCTGATGGTTGCAGGCGGTACTTTTGGAGATTGACCCGAAATCCCAGGTTGGCGAGAAATCTAAGTACTTTCTTCGTAGCTCTGTTGCCTTCCATGGCTGACCGGGCCCAAATGAGCCAATCGTCCAGATAAGCAATGATCTGTATCCCTTGGTTCCTGAGTTGTTCTAACACTGTCTCTCCCAGTTTCGTGAATATCCTGGGAGCAATGTTGAGGCCGAAGGGCATGACTTTGATCACAAAGGCTTTCCTGCCTAGGCAGAAACCTAGATAAGGAGAGAAGTTTTGAGCTATTGGCACATGATAATAGGCGTCGGTAAGGTCGATAGAGGTGGTGACGGCCCCACGGTGAAGTAAGGTCCGTACCTGAGAGATAGTCAACATCCGGAACTTGTCGCAGAGAATGTAAGAGTTTATCTTTGACAAGTCCAGGTCCACTCTCAATGCCGATGATCCTTTCTTCGGAATTATGAACAGGCGGCCTTGGAACTTCAGTGATCGAACCCGTTTGATTGCTTTCTTCTTGAATAACTCTGTGGTGTACTCTTTCAGGATGGGAGTGGATTTCTGGGAGAAGGTCACTGGTGGAGGAGGAGAACCTTGTGGCCATTTCCACCCTAAACCTTTAGAGATTATGCTATGAGCCCACGGACTGAAGGTCCAATGGTCTCGAAAGTGGTAAAGTCTCCCCCCTACCGGGACCCCCTCATTGTGAGGGAGTGAATCTAGGTCCTTTCCCTCCCCGAGCACCCCTTGTCCTAGGTCCGCCTCGTTGGCGGAACTGTCCTCTACCCATGTAGCTTCCTCTCTGGTGTCCACGAAAGGAACCTGAGGGTTCGTAGCTAGGGTTGTATGCAGGTGAGGGCATCCAAACGGGGTTGGGTTGTGTATCTGGGGGATCAGTGAGGTAGACCACCTGATGAGGGGGATTCGGATGCAGAGACGTCAAAGCAGAGGGAGACTGTGATGACGAGTGGGTAACTGACGATTGATGGTAGTGACCCGGGTTCGTTTTGTAGGGGGTAACTCTCTGTTTCTTCTTGTAGAAAGCTTGCTTTTGGGCTTCGACCTTCTTTTTGGCAGTGAGGCCCCACCTCACCTGCAAATTTTGGTTTGCTCTCGCATCGTCTTGTAGAACCTTGTTCACCTCCTCCTGAGGGAAGAGGGTTTTACCCCAGCAGGAGGAAGCTATCAGCCTGTTCGGTTCATGTCTGATAGAGGCCTCAGACAGAACGTATTTCCTACAACTAACCCGAGCAGACCACAAAGCGTGTAAGTTGATTTGGTAGGACAGAGATAGGTTCTTCGTGAATATCCGAAACAAGGTCCCAGTGGGATAAAGCGAAGCTAGGGACTCCGCGAGGTGGGGTCCGTCTCTTTAAGAGCCGGCATGGCAGAACCTTCTTTGACAGCTTGAATAGTAAGACCTGTCAATTTATCCGTAATAGGCAAGGTAATAATGGGAGCAGTTGTAGATATGGCGTAGGCCCCTTTGTGTGGGGTGAGCTTGGAATTAGCGTACCCCCAGACCGACAACGTCCTGGCCCAGACAGCTTGGGCCTGCTCTTTAGGAAATATTACCGTTACCTTCGGTACCTTGTCTAACCTAACCAAGGCATGCTCTTTCAAACGGACGAATCCGTTGAATGAGAATTCTAGTCCCGGAAGGTAAATTCTAGGTCCTCTAGAGGGTGGGCGCCTATGCCATCCAGAGTTATGGTACCATCTATATATGGAGCATGTAAGGCAAACCTCCATGGATTGATTTTTATCGAAGGGGGTTAACTTCGATGCGTCTGGGGCCTTGGCTTGCCCTAGAATATGTTGTATCTGCTCTTTAACCATATCCCTGATCAAGTCGGCGGGGAAGGAGGGATCCTGAGCACGACCCGCTGACGAAGCCCTGGACTTAGCGGACTTCGTTTTTTAGCAGTCACGGTTTTATGCAAAGTAATATGAACATCAGGATCCTTTGAGGGTCCAGGGACCGGTGACGCAGATAATGGCAAAGCTGAAGGCTTGAAACTCATCACCACCTACCTGCTCGTCCATGGGTTCGACTTCCAACTCTAGAGAGGACACGTCCCCCGCCAATAAAGCTTCCTCTTCCCTTGGGATGGTTGCTCTAAGATGGGGTGCGCCAGATGGAGCATTCCTTCCCAAGGGTGGAGAGCAGCTCTGCAGCCCGGAGAGATTCATCATCAGCCTGAAAGAGGTGAGGGGATTAGTGATGAAGGAGAAGACCGTTCTCCACAATAAGCGATGTATACATATATAAAGAACAAATTAAATCATCGCCAAAGGATACTAAAAGGAACAAATTAGAACCAACTTGCATCATCGTTCAGGAGTAAGGAGGACAGCTCGTAGCAGAGCGTGCATGACTCCAGGAACAATACCATGTAGGGGGCTTGTCCCGGTTCCTGAGAGAAGGGTATGGCACAAAGTACATAAGACCGGCATAGGTCTTGGCCCAGGGGATCATTAAAGGCAGCGGGGCAGCTCTTGGCAGCGCAGCGGACCATCTGTAAAAGAAAGGAGACATAAGTCTGGATGTTCCTTGAGAGACTGGTCAGTGATCCTATTCACAGGCTGGGATCAACCAAAGTACAACGGTACATACGAACATGTCTGCGCGTGTCGAAAAATGTTGGGAAAGAGATGCTGTAAGTTAGATTTTGTATTGCGCGCCTTTTTCCGAGTAGTGCTTCTTTCCGCCGCTAATACCGACGCTTTGCGCTGTGAGAGCTCACCCAGCATCCACCTTCCTCTGCCCAGTTCGTTGCAGTGCGTAAGTGCGTGAACATATCTCCAGTGCGCAAAGAACTTTTTTCATTTTTATCATTAAACATCTCGTGCATCTATTATTCAATATGGTTGGTGAAAAGCGAAAGGCTTCTAGTGAGAGTGGTAGTGCAAAGAAGAGGCAAGCCATTTCATTTGAAACGAAAGTGGCAATAATAAAGAAGCTTGATACGGGTGAGAAAATGGTGAGCGTTGCACGGGCATACAACTTGAATCGTTCTACCGTCGGTACCATTTATAAACAGAAAGATCGTATAATGGAACACGTGAAAGGTGCAGTGCCGATGCAATCGACGATCGTTAGCAAAAAAAGAGGGAAAATCATAGAAGAGATGGAGAAACTTCTCACCATTTGGCTCGAGGATCAGCAGCAGCGGCGTATTCCTCTGAGCCTTATGCTCATTCAGGAGAAGGCCAAATCTATCTTTGAGGATGTCAAGGCTAAGGCTGGGGAAAGCGCTGCCGAAGAAACGTTTTCTGCCAGCCACGAGTGGTTTTCCCCGTTTCAAGAAGAGGGCTAATCTCCACCATGTGTCCGTGTCCGGAGAGGCAGCATCTGCGGACAAAGAGGCTGCCGAGCGATTCCCCCAAGTGTTGAAGGAGATCATTGAGGAGGGTGGCTATTCGGCTAAGCAGATCTTCAATGTCGACGAAACGGGTCTTTTTTGGAAGAAAATGCCAGAGAAGACCTACATTAGCCGTGAGGAGAAGACGATGCCCGGATATAAAGCGGCTAAAGACCGCCTAACCTTAATGCTTGGGGCGAATGCTGAAGGGAGCTACAAGCTGAAGCCGCTGCTAGTTTACCGGGCAGCTAACCCTCGAGCCCTGAAGAACGTGACGAAAAGCTCTCTCCCCGTTATAGGGATGTCAAACATGAAGGCATGGGTGACACTCGCTGTATTTGAGGACTGGTTCTTCCACCATTTCATCCCAGAAGTGAAGTTGTATTGCCGGGAAAATGGAATTCCATTCAAGATCCTGCTGGTGCTGGACAATGCCCCTGGCCACCCCCCGCACTTGGATGATTTTCATCCTGATGTCAAAGTTGTGTACCTGCCGCCAAATACAACTTCACTTCTGCAGCCGATGGACCAGGCGTTATCGCCAATTTCAAGAAATATTACACCCGACGGACGTACAGGATGGCCTTGAAAGCAGTGGATTCTGACCCGGAGATGACCTTACGGAGGTACTGGAAGTCGTTATAACATCTTTAACTGCGTAAAAAACATTGATGCATCATGGCGTGAGGTTACCGAGGTCAACCTCAACGCCGTGTGGAGGCCTCTATGCCCTCAGTCGTTGATCAGGAGGGCATCAATAAAGAAATTCTCAGCACTCTTGTCGGCCTAAGTGACAAACTCGAGCTTGACCTGCAGGAGGAGGACTTCGAGGAATTGCTCGAGTCCCATGGGGAGGAAATGAGTAACCAAGACCTCATGGAGTTGGAGGCTCAGCAACGTGTCGAGGAGGAGGAGGAGGAAGAAACGCCTGTCCCCATGAAGAAATTCGAGACGAAACTCTTGGCCGAGGGGGTTTTCGCTCATAGATAAAGATATCGCACTCTTCGAGCAGCAAGACCCAAATATTGAACGTTGCACAAAGGTTGCAAATCAATTGAATGATGCCATACAGTGCTACCGCATCATTTATGATGAAAAAAAGAAGAAAACTGTGCAATCGTCGTTAGATCGCTTCTTTCGGCCAGTTTCTAGTAAATCCTCCAAGGAAGATGCTCATCAACCCTCATCTTCTTCTCCTCGACCCTCAACTTCTTCCTACATTGAAGTTACGGAGGAGGAAGTAACTTTTGAAGCCCATTCCAGCGACGACGAAGACCCTCTCATGATATGAAATCCTCCTCTGCCTCCTCCTCCTCCTCCATCATCTCCTTAAGCATCGAGTACATCTTCCAAAAGTAAGTTAAACTTCATTTTATTTATCTTATTACGTACATGTACATACACACTCTCTCTCTCTCTCTCTCTCTCTCTCTCTCTCTCTCTCTCTCTCTCTCTCTCTCTCTCTCTCTCTCTCTCATACGTAGTACAGTACTGTAGGTATTCTCTCCATTTTATTAAATGTTTTTTTCAGTACAAACCAATACAGGTTACTTATACAAGCCTTAAACATAAATTATAATACGAAATATAGCACTGAAGCAACTTACGAACGAATTCACCTTACGAACGATCGTTCGGAACGTAACTCGTTCGTAAGTTGGGGAGCGTCTTATGTATATATTTGTACATGTATATATTTATGCATATATTTAATTATATATATGTATTTTTGGGCTCAAGCCATGTCGTCCTGATGGAAGTTCCTTAAAGGCAGCTTCCTAGGGTATATTACAACTACGGCGATATTCCCAGAGGAATTTACCTTAAGGTACCCAGAATTCTAACTCCTGGAGCGAGTATCCCTAAAAAGACCTTAGGGATATCGTAAATATCAGCGGACGTATTCTTGACACGCCACATAGCAATCTTATACCCCGAATAAAGTTAACACTTCGTAGGGGTCAAATGGCAAGAAAATGAAAACGATAAGAAAAAGGGGGGAGCCGTTCGTAAGGCATCTCTCCTCCCCGTTTCGTAAGCGTGCCCTGCGCCGCTCGCGGCGCCATCTGTATTCCTTTTTGCGTAGCTATACAACTCGGTGTTTTTCCCTGTGTTTCTACCAAAATCTTGGATTTACTCTCGTATTATGCTTTCTCCAACTTCTTCTGCTTCGGATAAGTTGAGTACTATTTCTTTTATGTATAAATGTAGGCTCTTGTTTAAAATTAAAGTAATCAAAAGAGTTATCTTTGATACAAGAGCTGTTGCCTGCTGGAGGCGTCATGGACGCTGTCGCTCGCTAGAATAGGATTTATTTGTTAGCAAGAGCGACGTTCCCAGCCCCCTGCGCTTTAATAATTAGCTGCTTAGCTTAATTAGGAATTCTGTTGTGATGCGATAGTAGTGCGCCTGGCGAAAGATTTGCCTAGGCTGACCAACACTAGTCTTCATAGCCTAGTTGTTGGCCCTTGTACTTCCTGCATGATAATTAGTCTTCCAAGTGTGATTTTATATTGCTTAAAGCGTTAGGCAACGTTATACATATAAGCCCTTTTTCGAGTATTTTCCAAGATAGTATTGGAGTGAGTTTCGGTGATTTAGGTAATCGATTCTCTTAGTGCCTAGGCTAGGTTGTCTTAGGTCATTATAATATTATCTGTTTCCCCGTTTGCTCCCTTCTCTTCGGGGAAGGGGCAAACCCTTTCCCTCTGTTTAAGCCTTAGGCTTAACTCTAGTGGTTTGTTTGAATTAATTTTCAAATATAACTATGCTGGAGTAGTACTGTACCTTCCTGCTCCAACTGAATTGGTTCAGAGGGGGACAGTACAGCAGTGTATTAGTCTGAGTCCGTGTTGGTCTAGCGTGGGGCAGAGTCTCCCTTGCTGCCTGACACGGGCATAGGAGGTTTATCCTCCTTGGATCACCTTGGAGGTTTTCTGTAGTTGATCCCTTCGCTCGGTGACCCCTCAGACTTGTCCTCTTTGCTGTTCCGGGTTCGGGATATGTTCCCTTTCCGGAATAGCAATTCCTTCCTTGCCTTGGTTTTAGGGAGGCAGCCAGTAGTGCCGGCCTCCCTCCCTGGATTTCTCTAGCTGAGATGAGCTTTCTTAGTTGGGAATGATCCTTAACCAAGGCAAGGTTGGACAGGACCCTCTGTCCTTCCCTTCTATTTTTCCGTTTCCTTTGTGTCAGTCGTCTCACATCCGTACCTAGCCTAGGTTAGGATGGGGAACTGACGTGGTCCCCTGTCGGCCGGCAGAGTGTGCCGACCGGCAGAGACCCTATCTCTTGAGTGCTGCCCGGTCCTTTCTTGGTCCCTCAACCGCTGCCGTCTGTAGATTCAGTAAGCAGTGGTTAGGAAGCCTGACTTAGTGTCTCCCCTTCCTCTCGGCACTCTTTCGGGTGTCGGGCGCAGAGGTTCATAGCCTCTTAGCCCGGCACTCATTCTGTTGTCTTCTTATGTGTTGTCCTTGCCGTCTGCCGGCCTAGGGGCCGGCCGTCGGTAGGGGGTGTTCTCTAGTTCTCTTGCTGTCGGTCGGCGGTGGTTATATGCCTTTGCCGGCCGGGTCTCTGCTCATCTGCCGGCCGCTATGAGTGGCGGCCGGCAGCCGAGCGCTACCTGGTGTGGATGCCAGCCGGCAGGGTTTGCTTACCGCTGCCGGCCGGCCTGCTACATTGCTCGGTTAGCCGGCCACTAAGAGTGATGGCCGGCAACACGGTGCTACCCGGGTGGCTACGGACCGGCAACCACTGCCGGCCGGTTCAGGCATGGGAACTGGAGTTCTCCCCAATAGGGGTGATCTGAAGTTGTATACTTGAGACCTACCTTTGGAAAAAAGGGGGGGGGGGGGTACTGACCGGCAAGAGCCGGCCGGCACACCACCCTCATGTACTGTATCAGTTCTTTCCTGGGTGGTGTATTCTACCAAGGGAGACCATGATATAGTAGGTTACAACACTGTTTTTTCTAACTTACTTGTGTTGCCTTGTGCAATCACTTGGTGTCGCCTTACAAGGATGAAAAGAGAATTCTTTTCATCTCTAGCCAGAATGGTAAAATCTTACCTTAGGTGTGAGCTACACCTAATTTCCCTCGGGAAATATGATCTCTGGTTATTCTAGCAAAGACTAACTACGTGATTTTATGGCTGGTGGGCTTCTACAGGTGATTGTGTGGGTTTCACAAGTAGGTGTCTTTCCCTTATTCTTTGTGAATGCTCATATATACATGTGAATTGAAATTCACTTGATATTCATGGAAATTTTCTTCTTTTACAGGAGGAGCATCCGAAATGTGATAGCGTTTTCTGCAATGTCCGCAGCAAGAACCTTTGCGGACATGTCACGTGTAGGAGGCACGCGGCTTGCGCAGCCTCCAAGGATGATCATCGCTACTGGGATCCGCAGGTATGTGCAGTATGTACTAACCTGCTATCAGAGGCTTTTGAATCCCCTAGGTCGGCGGAGTCAAGGGATGCAGCGAGGGAGAAGCTCCGTTTATGGGTAAGGGGTTTCCAGAAGAACACCACTGGACCTTATCTTCCTAATGAGAAGATGAGGGCATACCTTTTTCCCAAGGCTTCTACTGACGCTGTTGTTCCCCAGCCTCGGCCGGAGATCCCTCTCGTCCAGATCCCAGTGGAGGAGGATGTTGCGGATGCCATGCAGGACATCCAGCTGGATGACAAGATGTCTGACTTGTCCGACCGTGCGGAACAGGACCTCCTCGCAGAGGGTGAGGAGGAGGATCAAGATCCGATTGCCGTGGAGGAAGAGGTTTCCGTACCTTCAGACGTTCCGGTTCAGGCCCCTGAACCTATCCCCTCTACTTCGTCCGCTCTTCCAGCAGAGCTGGGACAGGCTCTCTCTTCCATCGTTGGTATGATACAACAGATGCAGAGGGAGAATAATCAGAAGGCCGCTGCAATGGAGCTCCAGATGCAGAAGATCACAGCATCACGTGGACCTCCAAAGAAGCTCAACGTGAAGGACCTTCCTCTGTGCTCGGATGTCAACCCGTGGAGATATGCCGAGCACATGCCGATGACGGTCGGAAAGATCGTCATGTCGGAGAAACTGGGTTCAGTTCCCCTTGAGGAGGTGGAATTCTGGCCCAGCAGAGGGGCCTACCCGGACTGTTATGTCCGTCTGAAGAAGGAGCCGGCCTCGAAGGAGGAGACGGAACCGAAGGAGGTGATCATCCTGGATCACTCCAAGGCTCAAGCTGCCTTCATCTGCGTTGAAGGAGAGGGGGTTCTCAAACTCTAAAGTTGCTGCTTTGAGTAAGAAGCACCCCTCCTTCGTATCCTCCCCGGCTAGGGCCTTCCCCTTTATGCAGAAAGGGTTCACGGCCGTTTTGAAGGCGGTTGAAGCTGGCAAACCATGTCCATCTCTGGAGGAATGCAAGCCATTGTCTTTGGCCTTGCCGTTGGATAACAAGGACTGGAAGGAGGTACACCTCACCTTCTCGGTTGGGAAGTTGGACGCCGATATCGCAGGTCAACAGTTCGGCGAAAACCTTCCCAAGTTGTCAGAATTCCTCCTACGGAGGGAATTGGATACAAAGCGTCTGGCAGCCTCGATGTCTCTCCAGACAAACATGGAGACAATGGCTAGCGACCCCAAGATGCCTGAGATGTTCATGGTAATGGCCAAGATCCATCTGGCCACGGTGACTAAGGACCTCTATAGCTTTGTCAAAGCGAGGAGGGCCTGCAGGGAGTTTGTGTTCGCCTCGGCCACAGTGAGGCATGAACCCAAGAGACTCATCTCATCTAGCATCTGGGGTAAAGATCTCTTTCCCAATGAGGTGGTCAAGGAGGTGGTGGACAAGGCAGCCACTGAGAACCGAAATTTTCTCCTTAAGTGGGGCCTGTCCCTTAAGAGGAAGTCTTCCCCTGATGAGGGCCCTCAGCCGAAAGGAAAGGCGAAGAAATCGAGGTTTTCTTCCCGTCCAGCCAAGCCTTTCAGACCACAACGACAGCAGCAGCAGCAGCCAGCTTTGCCTCCGGTACCACAACTGGTAGCCCAGACCCCGACCACCTTCCAGTGGGTACCCCAAGCCGTGTCATCAGCATCCCCGGCATTCAATCCAGTGTTCGAAGGGCAATCGACCACGTTTCGAGCAAAGCCCAGAGGTGCAGCCAGAGGTTCGGCGAGACGCCCCTCTAGGGGAAGAGGATTCAGAGGTGGTCGCGGCCAGGGAGGCAAGACTGCAGGGCAGTCAAAGTGAAGTGTCGCCGGTAGGAGGGAGACTACAGTATTTCCGGGATTGCTGGACCTTCGATCCCTGGGCCCACAGCCTGCTCAAAAATGGACTGGGATGGAGTTGGTACAGTACTCCGCCCCTGTGCCCTCAATTTTTCCAACACTCCACCCCCGTTTTGGAGGAGTACATTCAAGAACTGTTGGAGAAAAAGGTGATCCGGAGGGTAAAGTCCATCAGGTTCCAAGGGAGGCTGTTTTGTGTTCCCAAGAAAGACTCGGGGAAACTCAGAGTCATTCTGGACTTGTCACCACTCAACAAGTTCATAATGAACCACAAGTTCAAAATGTTAACATTACAACACATAAGGGCCTTACTGCCCAAGAGGGCATATACCGTCTCCATCGATTTGTCAGACGCCTATTGGCACGTTCCAATAAGTCGCCGTCTCTCCCCCTACCTAGGATTCAAGCTACAACAAAAACTTTATGCTTTCAGAGCGATGCCTTTTGGGCTAAACATAGCTCCAAGGATCTTTACGAAGCTTGCGAGCGCAGTGCTCAAACAGTTACGCCTAAAAGGGTTCCAGGTAGTAGCCTACCTGGACGATTGGTTGGTGTGGGCAGCATCCAGAGCGGAATGCTTGCAAGCTTCCCTACAAGTGATTCAGTTCCTGGAATATCTAGGTTTCATGATCAACAGAAAGAAGTCTCGTCTTTCTCCAGCTCAGAGGTTCCAGTGGTTGGGAATTCACTGGGATCTAGTGTCACACCGTTTTTTTCATTCCAATGTCGAAAAGGAAGGAAATAGCGGGGTCTGTCAAGAGACTTCTAGGTTCCGAGAGGATATCAAGACGCGAACAAGAGAGGGTTTTGGGCTCTCTTCAGTTCGCATCAGTAACAGACCCAGTGCTAAGAGCACAGCTAAAAGATGCAGTGGGAGTTTGGAGAACCTTTGCATCAAGAGAGCGAAGGGACTTGAAGAGACCGGTCCCACTTCGGCTACGTTCTCTTCTCAGACCGTGGTCTCAAGCCAGTCGTCTAAAGAGGTCAGTACCTCTTCAGCCACCCCCCCCCCCCCGTCAGTGACAATCCACACAGACGCCTCAAAGGTAGGGTGGGGAGGTCACTCCCATCGGAAAAAAGTGCAAGGGACCTGGTCCAAGCTATTTGGGACTTTTCACATAAACTTTCTAGAAGCTATGGCAGTGCTTCTTACCCTGAAGAAAGTATCCCCACGTCACTCGATCCATGTAAGGTTGGTACTGGACAGCGAGGTGGTAGTGAAATGTCTGAATCGGCGGGGATCGAGATCTCCACCTCTCAACCAGGTAATGTTAGCTATATTCCGACTGGCGCAGAAGAAGAAGTGGCACCTGTCAGCAGTTCACCTTCAAGGAGTCCGGAATGTGACCGCGGACGCTCTATCCAGGGTTACACCGATAGAGTCGGAATGGTCCCTAGACGCAGGATCATTCTCCTTCATCTCGAGTCAAGTCCCAGAACTGCAGATAGACCTCTTCGCGACGAAGGACAACAAGAAGCTGCCGAGATATGTGTCCCCGTACGAGGACCCCTTGGCAGAAGCAGTAGATGCGATGTCCCTCGATTGGAACAGATGGTCCAGGATCTACCTGTTTCCCCCTCACAATCTGATGTTGAGGGTCCTCAACAAACTGAGATCCTTCAAGGGAGTAGCAGCGATAGTGGCCCACAAGTGGCCGAACAGTGTATGGTTCCCTCTAGCTCTGGAACTACGACTAGAGTTTCTACCACTCCCGGACCCAGTTCTGTCCCAGCAAGTCCAGAAGTCGACTGTCTACGCTTCATTACAGAAAGCCCGGACCCTGCAGCTCATGATTTTCTCTCCCTAGCGGTGAAGAAACGGTTCGGAATCTCGAAAGATAGCATCGACTTCCTGGAAGAATATAAGTGCAAGTCTACTAGAAGGCAGTACGAATCAGCATGGAAGAAATGGGTAGCCTTTGTCAAAGACAAGAATCCGCACGAGATCTCTATGGAGTTCTGCCTATCCTTCTTCATCCACCTCCACGGACAGGGGCTGGCGGCTAACACGATTTCTACATGTAAGTCAGCTCTGACAAGACCCATTCTGTATGCCTTCCAGGTAGACCTCGCTAACGAGATTTTTAACAAGATCCCGAAGGCCTGTGCTAGGCTTAGACCTTCAGCTCCTCCAAAGCCTATTTCATGGTCTTTAGACAAAGTCCTTCATTTTGCCTCATTACTGGATAATGAGGAGTGTGCACTGAAGGACCTGACTCAAAAAGTGATCTTCCTTTTTGCCCTAGCTTCTGGGGCCAGAGTTAGTGAGATTGTAGCCCTCTCGAGAGAGGAGGGCCGGGTTCAGTTCCTGGATGGGGGAGAACTGAACCTGTTTCCGGACCCTATGTTTCTCGCTAAGAACGAGTTGCCCACCAACAGGTGGGGTTCCTGGAGAATCTGCCCTCTGAAAGAAGATGCATCTCTATGTCCCGTAGAATCCCTAAAGGTCTATCTTCGTAGAACTTCAGACTTCCATGGGGGCCAACTATTCAGAGGAGAAACATCGGGCTCGAATTTATCTTTAAATCAACTTAGGCCGAAAATTACATATTTTATTCGCAGAGCGGATCCTGACAGTTCACCCGCAGGTCATGATCCGAGGAAAGTTGCTTCATCCTTAAACTTCTTTAACTTTATGGATTTTGAACACCTTCGTTCATACACTGGCTGGAAGTCTTCCAGGGTATTCTTTCGCCACTATGCTAAGCAAGTAGAGCAGCTAAAGAGGTCTGTGGTAGCAGTTGGTTGCGTCGTTAACCCTGTTGTTTAACTCTGCGAGGAACAGTGGATTTAATTGGGACTTTGATTCTTGGGTGAGTGTATAGTTATATGCGTTGCTATAACTAGTAGTGAAGGCTCTGGGAGCCCACAATGACTGTTCCAGCGTTATGGTGATTGTAGCACAAGTACAGACAGGTGTGCCGAGCGTTTCTGACGCTAATGTCAGTGGATGGTAACATGGACGTTTAACTTTGATACCTTGGTATGTGACAAGTGACCTGATTGTTTTCTTTCAGATAACCATACATCCATGCACTACAGTACTTGTGTAAATTGTTGGTCATCCACCTATCATATGTATATAATTGTGGTAACCATGTCTATTTATTGTTAATCAATAAACTTGTTCTCGGGAACCTTGCGTCTCCTTCACCTATATTGATTTCATTTTAATTATTGAGCATTCAGCCTATGTATATTAATCGGGGATATCTATAATAGCCTGTTCCTTAATGCAAGCCTTGTTGCACTGGTTTATACTTTCCTTAGCATAAAGGGCTCCACCCTTCTCTGAGGACGGTGGCGGCAGCAAGTTTAATCCTACGCAGATATAACCTTTTTGTCTATTTCTACTTCGACCAGGGTGCTGGTCGGGGTTTTTCCCTTGGATGCTGTAGTTCCGTAAGGACTATGCTTTACTTCATATAGAGTGAGACCACTATATTGTATTGACTTGCGAGTGATTCATACATAGGTATATGTACTCTTCGTATGTTTCTAGAGTCTAGTAGGACTCCTCCCTGTAGGGGGCAGGAAGCGCTTTCATGGCTTATGATTAGTGAAAAGATGTATAACGGTAACATCTTAGGTCTTTCAGTCGAGTTGACTAAGAAACATTCCTGAGGAGTACGGCACGTATTGAGAATCCACAGATACAGTAATGCTCTGGTATACTTCCATCAGGACGACATGGCTTGAGCCCAAAAAACGGATTTTGAGCGAAGCGAAAAATCTATTTTTGGGTAAGATGGCCATGTCGTCCTGATGGACCCGCCCTGTCCCTTTTCAAAAAAAAATAATAAAGAAAAGGGCTGTAGGACCCCTCCCTACATACAGTATCTGTAGCACCTCGTGTATCGCTACAAGGAATACAGATGGCGCCGCGAGCGGCGCAGGGCACGCTTACGAAACGGGGAGGAGAGATGCCTTACGAACGGCTCCCCCCTTTTTCTTATCGTTTTCGTTTTCTTGCCATTTGACCCCTACGAAGTGTTGATTCTATTCGGGGTATAGATTGCTATGTGGCGTGTCAACAATACGTCCGCTGATATTTACGATATCCCTAAGGTCTTTTTAGGCATAAGTGAACCCTCGTTTATCGCGGTAGATAGGTTCCAGACCCGGCCGCGATAGGTGAAAATCCGCGAAGTAGTGACACCATATTTACCTATTTATTTAACAGACTTTTAAAACCTTCCCTTGTACGTAGTACTGTTAACAAACTACCCTTTAATGTACAGAACACTTAATGCATGTACTAACGTACCCTAAACTAAAACAGGCACAAATATTAAAGACGATTTTATAGCATGCGTTTCCTAAACACGCCAAAAAGCACGATAAAAAATGGCAACCAATGTTTTGTTTACGTTTATCTCTGATTATAATGAAGAAACAAACGCATTTACACATCTGTGTATAGGTTAGTTTTTGCATGATTATATTGATTATTCAGTACAGTATGTTGATTTGGTTATTACTAATGTTTTACTTAATTTTTCTTAGGACTTCCAAATGAAATTTTTTTCTTTATGACTTCGCCTGAAACGACGGCGTCATAAAGTATGCTCAGTAAACAAACTAAGGAATTTAACCGCATGATGAAAGTGATAAATAATGATATTACACTAAAAGCTTTTATAAAATATGTTATTACAAATATTATTTACCGTATCTATATAAAATTATACATGCGTAGCAAAGCAGGAAAACAATCTACGTGAGAGAGAGAGAGAGAGAGAGAGAGAGAGAGAGAGAGAGAGAGAGATTGTTTTACATACGTAAATGTAAATTTTAAACAAAAAAAAATAGCCCCATTTCATATAAAATTGATTACAAATATTTTACTTTATCATATTACAGTAGTCTGTATAATACTGTAAAGTTCAGTACAGTATGTTGTTGTTAAAGTCGTGGCGAGGAAATTCTCACGAAACAAAAACAAGCCATTCAACTACAACAGCTGATTCATTCTCTCTCTCTCTCTCTCTCTCTCTCTCTCTCTCTCTCTCTCTCTCTCTCTCTCTCTCTCTCTCTCTCTCTCTTCGTGTTATACAATACTTACATTTAGATGAAGAAACTAAAATTAGTTTTCTTAGTGTCAATTAAATACGAAACGAAATAATTAGGCCGAGTCTAATGTACATCCATTTCAATCATAGCTAAAAGTACGGCATCCGATTTCATCAGCAAACCACTATTTTTTGGGAAATATCATTCTATTCTAGAAAATTGCCACTCTTTAAATAGTTAATTGCACATTAAGAAAGCGTGTACTTTTGTTTTTAAATTTCGGGTGTGTTTTAAAAATCGAGTATTGTTGACTTCATTTTTTTTTACTTTTGGCTGTGATTAGATCAGCTGTCATCTAGCTGCCGCTCTTGAGTGTGTACGAATACACTAACAAAGTATCATTTATACCATTCCTTAGCTTATTCAAACCGTCTACAGTATACAGTTGATATTACATAAGCACCAATGTGTTATAACCTATCAAATTTTTTTGTTTATTACATTTAAACCCCCCCCCCCTCTCTCTCTCTCTCTCTCTCTCTCTCTCTCTCTCTCTCTCTCTCTCTCTCTCTCTCTGGGCTACTTTTCACTACCTCCCATTCCTTACCTCTCTCTATCTCTCTAACAAATGATATCTTTGTTGCTCCTCAAAGTTTCATTTACATTGAAAATCAATCATGATTAAATTTTCCTTACTTTCTCCAATCTCGCACCATCGGTCACATCGCGGTATTTTCGATATTTCCGGAAAATCCGCGATATATGTATATACATGGGTTATGAAAAAAATCCGCGAAGTGGTGAATCCGCGATGGTCGAACCGCGAAGTAGCGAGGGTTCACTGTACTCGCTCCAGGAGTTAGAATTCTGGGTACCTTAAGGTAAATTCTCTGGGAATATCGCTGTAGTTGTAATATACCCTAGGAAGCTGCCTTTAAGGAACTTCCATCAGGACGACATGGCCATCTTACCCAAAAATAGATTTTTCGCTTCGCTCAAAATCCGTTATATATGGATAAATATCCATACAACATCGTGTTCAAATAGAAATAAATTTCTACTTCATACTTGGGATCGAACGCTAGCCCCTTCTAATGAAAAGGCCAGGTCGAAACCAACGATGCCATGAGAGGCCATTTTTCTGGATAACATTAATTATGTGTGCCTAACATGGTTCTATAAATGCTAGCTAGAGCTACAAATTAATATATTAACGTCAAGTAACCACGTAACATGTAACTATAAACCTCATCGGTAAAATAATGTTAACCTCGGTTCTGAACGTCTGAGTGATCTCCAGTGAAGCCGTAGATCCGGTGACAAAGGTCCTTAATAATGAAATTGTGAACATCAGCGGTAAGATAATGTTAACCTCAATGCTGAACGTCTGAGTGATCTCCGGTGAAGCTGGAGATCTGGTGAAACAGGACCGTAATAATGAAATTGTGATTAATCATGAAAAAGGTTCGTGTGCATAAGGCCGAAGCTGGAGTCTGAGTGCCGGGTTTCACCGTTGCACTTCAAATATCTGACTAGTTTCCAACCCAATGAGTATCCATTATAGCGGAGTAGAACTCTAGGCGGAGAGGGTGAACGTTCCGAAGAGAACGGAACACGGGTGGCGGCATAAAGCGAGCCCAAAGCAATGACTCTTACACGAACGGAACCTATTAATAATGCTAGCTATATTAACAGTAACCACATCAATAAAACGTAAATATCATCAAACGTAATATCATAAACCCGTAGAAGAAGAGGGGGAAGGGATAACTCGTGATCGTATAACACGGAAAACGGGAAATCCACCTCTTCTTACTCGAGATTAAGAAAGAAAACGAGAGAAAGGGTAACTCGTAACTGTAGTAACAGAACACGAGAACTCCATGCTCACGCTCTCATGGTTACATTATAAAGAACCAAAAGCACACAATAATATGATATAAGAATAATAATAAAATTGTAATAACCAAGAACGAAGAATAACGACAGCGTAACAAATAAATATAAAGATATAGTCTTAAAAATGACCACCTTCTCGAGGTGGGTACTTGAACTATAACAAAGGCAAGAACGTTATTCTTCGTTCTTCCAAATTGGACTTGCTAGCAAAAAATACCATAGTAAAAACAATGATAAAATAATGATAATAATAATGGTCATAAATCGTAAGTGATATAACCTAGATGACAGAGTACCAGATGGGCAATATTAACTTGAAATACCAGCGAAGCGAACAACGCCAAAATGGCTGCCAACACTGAGGAAGGCCAAGCCTCTCCCAAAATTAAAATCCACATTACTGGAAAGAGAACAAATGCCCGGTACTGAAAAAAGCTGTCAAAACAAACTATGGTACTTAACATTTGTAAAGGTGAAGTAGCATCGTCAGTCATGATGAATTAACGCCAAACACGGGAAAAAACACAGAGAGCACAAACAACACAACTACGCGAGCAAGTCCAAAACAGAAGGATGTCCTAGAGGGCGTTCATGTTAGGTGTCAGTGGCGTGGTCCAAGTTTGGTTTCTAGGGCCTCTGTTACGGCCATTCCCTTTGATGAAGGAATTATCTAAATGGAAGACAGCCTGTGAAAAGTGGTTTTCACACCCCCCTGATGTATACACGACACCCACAAGGTGCTCGTGCGAGGGTAGTAACCTCTGCATTCCATGCTTTTATCTTTCTCTGGTATATTTGGAAGATTTATATCAGAAAAGTATAAAGAAGGACCTTTTCACAGGTCGACCCAGAAAGAGGAGTTTCAGACGCGGTTACTTCTCCGAGGACTAAGCTGTCCCCTCGTAAGCCTTCGAGGCTGGCCCCCTCCTCCCCCAGACTTTTTCTCCCTCCCTTTCGGACGATGATTACCCGTCCTCAGGGGAGTCATGTGAGGTGAGACGTTCCCCCATCGCACCAATGAGGGAAACCCTACCTCGCGCTGAAAAGTCTTCTGGGGCAGGGGTGGAGAAGAGCCTACCTCCGTCGTTGTTGGAGTCCTGCATCCCTCCCAGGAGGGAGTCGAAGGACTCCAAAACAGTACCGAAATCCTTGTCAAGACTTAGAACGGAGCCAGCTAGTCACTCGGAGAATGTCCGCGAGTCTCCCCAAGAAGAGCCTTTGGGGACTGGAGACTTCGCTGCTAGTCCATCCGGAGGAGAGCTACAGGAGTTAGAACATGCATTTTGGCAGGTTCTGACCCTTATGAGGATTCTCAATGGGTTTGCTGACCCATAGATTTGCCCTCTAGAGGGGGAATTCAAAAACCCTCTAAGGCCAGTGCGGCTTTGCCCTGGTCTCAGGGGGTTAAGAGTACCAGGGACAAGATTGCGGTCCAGCTCTCTGAGCTAGCCTCCTCCAGCCGATCCAGTGCCGGCAACAAGCTTCTCCCACCTCCTTGGGTACAGCAGAGGAGGTACTTCGAGATCTTAGAGGAGCCTTGTTTAGCTCTTCCCCTTCACCATTCTTTGGAAGAGCTTACCATCCTGAAACGTCTGGATGCGGTGGCTGAGAGGTTCCATCAGAAGGTCCCTAGCACCGAGATAAACAGGCTCAGACATTCTTCCGTGGAGGGAACGAACCTGTTTGAGCCTAAAGACGTGGAGCATGCTGCTGAGAGGTGGAGGAAGTCCCACCAAGACTCCTTCCTACATAGGGCTTTGACATCCAAGCCCTATAAGCCTCCAGCACCCCAGCAGCCCCGTCCTACCAAGACCACGAAACCAACAACGGCAGCAAAGACAGTGGTGTCTAAGCCCTTTCCTGTCAAGGACATGAAATGCAAGAAGTCCTCCAGGGGAGGAACGAATCCTAGAGGGAGCAGCCGAGGCCGCAAACGCTAGAATTGGCAGTCCCCCTGCACATCCACCAATGGGGGGATGCCTACAAAGTTGCGCAGACAGGTGACAGCGACTCGGGGCCAATTCCTGAACGATTTCCGTAATCAGTCAGGGATATCGCGTCCCGTTCACAACATCTCTACCTCCCCTGACTACGAATCCACTGTCATTGAGCTCCCTTGCCATGGGATCAGCAAGGGGGCAGGCCCTTCGGGCAGAAGTCCAGACCATGTTGAAGAAGGGCGGTCTCCAAGAGGTCCTCGACGGGTCCTCAGGCTTCTTCAGTCGACTCTTTCTTGTAAAGAAGGCGTCTGGAGGCTGGAGACCAGTCATCGACCTCTCAGCTCTGAACAAGTTTGTCAAGCAAACTCCATTGACCATGGA
Source organism: Palaemon carinicauda (assembly GCF_036898095.1). NCBI lineage: Eukaryota > Metazoa > Arthropoda > Malacostraca > Decapoda > Palaemonidae > Palaemon > Palaemon carinicauda. The sequence continues at coordinate 101,922,301 of NC_090741.1, read as the reverse complement.
GACCGCAGACACGGTCAGACTTGCAGTGAGACCGCAAGACTTCATGTGTACACTGGATCTGAAGGACGCGTACTTCCAGATCCCAGTCCATCCGTCTTCAAGGAAGTACTTAAGATTCAGCCTAGACAACAAGGTGTACCAGTTCAAGGTACTGTGTTTCGGTCTCTCCACAGCACCACAGGTTTTCACCAGTGTTTTTACCCTAATATCCTTGTTGGCACACAGGATCGGCATCCGTCTCCTCTCCTCCGTTATCTGGATGACTGGCTGATCCTAGCAGACTCAGAGTCATCCCTTCTTCAACACCGAGATAAACTTCTGGGACTTTGCCAAGATCTGGGGATCATGGTAAATCTCGAGAAGTCCTCTCTGCTTCCCACTCAAAGACTGGTTTACCTAGGCATGATTATAGACACCAATCTCCACAAAGCCTTCCCATCAGACGACAGGATAGCAAGGCTGAGGAAGGTCGCAAGCCCTTTTCTCAGACGAGAAGAACTTCCAGCCCAGTCGTGGTTACGTCTCCTCAGTCACCTCTCATCTTTGGCTTGTCTAGTTCCCAACGGTCGCCTCAGGATGAGATCCCTCCAGTGGTGACTCAAGTCCCGGTGGAATCAAGGTTACGATTCCCCGGACGTCATGATCCCTATGCGACTTGCGGAACGGACGGACCTCCAGTGGTGGGTGACAGACGAGAACCTACGAAAACAAGTGGATCTTCTCGTCCTCCCCCGGATTTGATGCTGTTTTCGGACGCCTCAAAGAAAGGGTGGGGGGCCCACGCTGTACTACAGGACCTCAGGCCTGTGGTCAGAATCAGAAAAGTGCCTCCACATAAATCTTTTAGAGATGAAGGCCGTTTTCTGGGCCCTTCAACAGTTCCAACAATACCGGGCGGGTCACTCTGGTGGTGATGAGCGACGACACCACATTATTGGCTTACATCAACAAGCAAGGAGGCACCTTTTCGAGGCAGCTATCCCATCTTGCAGTAGAGATACTGAGATGGACCGAAGTCCACTTGATTCCACTATCGGCACGTTTCATTCCGAGCAAGAGGAATGTGCTCGCCGACAATCTGAGCAGAGCGTCTCAGATAGTGAGTACCGAGTGGTCTTTGGATCATCTAGTAGCCAACAAAGTCCTGACTTTGTGGGGTTCCCCGACTGTGGATCTGATTGCGATAGCGTTGAATTTCAAGCTTCCGCTATACTGCTCCCCAGTCCCGGATCCCAAGGCGCTCTGGCAAGATGCCTTCCAACAACGGTGGGACAACATCGATGTGTACGCTTTTCCCCCCGTTCTGTCTGATAAGGAGGGTGCTGAACAAGACCAGAATGTCGGTCAATCTTTCAATGACCCTCATAGCTACGCTATGGCATCACGCAGAATGGTTTCCGGACCTTCTGCAACTCCTAACGGAACTTCCGAGGGAACTCCCTCCGCAACACGATCTACTCAGACAACCACATGCCAACATCTTCCACAAAGCCGTAGCTTCGCTACAACTTCACGCCTGGAGACTATCCAGCATCTCCTTGCAGAGAGAGGATTTTTGCAACAAGTTGCGATTAGGATGTCTGGACATTTGTGAAAATCATCCGCATCTGTCTACCAGGCAAAGTGGAAAGTCTTCTATGGTTGGTGTCGTGGAAGGGGTATCTCTCCACTCGATGCCACTATTCCAACAATAGCGGAGTTCCTCGTGTATTTGCGGGAAGAAATGCGCCTTTCAGTCTCGGCGGTGAAAGGCTATCGCTCAGCCTTAAGTATAGCCTTCAGGCTCAAAGGAATGGACATTTCTTCCTCGCTGGAACTTTCCCTATTCATACGAAGTTATGAACTTACCTGCCCCCAGTTGGAATTGAGACCTCCATGGAATGTGGTTTGAGTTCTCAGGTCTCTTAAGAGACCTCCCTATGAACCTTTACGCCAGGCTTCAGATCGCCAGCTAACTTGGAAGACTGTGTTCCTACTAGCTTTGGCATCGGCCAAGCGAGTCGGTGAACTTCATGGTCTCTCATATGACATCATCCATTCAAGGGGAGGGGGGAGGTAACGTTCAAATTCATCCCTGAGTTTATTGCTAAGACTCGAATCCAGGGGTGGCGGACCCTCGGTTCGACTCCTTCCAGATTTTGAGTCTTCGTTCTGTAACAGATGACCCAGACCATCTCCTACTGTGCCCAGTAAGGAGTCTGAGGCTATATCTCAAAAGAACGGCTGCAGTCTGTCCTCAGGTGCAAGCATTGTTTGTTTGCACTGGGAGGACTAAGAGGAGAGTCACCAAGAACACCATCTCAGCATGGATTCGTAGGGTGATCCATCTGTCCCTGAATCCAGACCCTCCTCCGTCACGTCGCCCTTGAGCACATGATGTCAGGGGCGTAGCTACGTCCCTGGCCTTCAAGAAGAATTTCTCAGTGACGCAGGTTCTTCAGGCTTGGGTGTGGAAGCGTCAGACAACCTTCACAGCCCACTACCTGCAAGACGTGACCCACAGGAGGCTCGATACGTTCTCTATCGGCCCTGTGGTGGCTGCACAATAGCTGATTTAAAACCTCAGGCTCCTTAGTGGACAAGTAGCAGAAGGTTGAGGCCATTTTTACCCGGTCTTAGTCTGCATGAATGAAAAGGTTTGTCTGGTCCTTATTCTTTTCTTCATATTCTTTTCTTGGGGAAAGCAGCATCCTGGGTTCTCTGCACAGCTGACCTCAAACCACTGCAGGTAAACCATGTTTCCTTGTGACCCTAGTATTTAGCTAATACTGTCATGTCCCCATACCCTGACGAGGCTGTATTGGGAGAGTCCTAGCTTAAAGTTTCCATCTAAAGGACTACAGGTCAACTTCGTAGGACAAGTCACACTTTATTATACCTTCACACACAGCTTGTGTAGGCCGCAGTCCTTGCGTAGCAAGGTTGTAGCGAGGTGCAGGGACTCCTTATTGTTGAGTGCTGACACACTCAAATAATGAGTCCCCGGGCAAAGCCAAAAGCCAGTACTGGCTTGGACGTTCCACCCTTCCTAATGGGTGAGTCACCCCTATTAAATAGCGTGGCTTGTATTTCAGTTACGGAACAAATGACAAATTCGTAGATAATTTGTATTTTTCCTAACTATACAAACCTTACCTATTTAATCAAACTTGCCCACCAGCCCTATCCCCCTTGAAGTCCTACCTCCAAGCAAAGTGAGCTCAAGCACAGGTGTGTGTGAGATGGGGGGGGTAGCAAGCTACCCTCCCTACCCCCTGCTAACTAGCGTTGGGGTAGTAAACCCTCGTTAAAATTCTAATGGCTCGTCATTTCAGCTACGCCGAAAGTAATAACCCCTATTAAATAGCTAAGGTTTGTATAGTTAGGAAAAATACAAATTATCTACGAATTTGTCATATTTTATCTCTGATTCAACGTAGATTCAGAAAAGTGCACTCAACAACTGATGTGTTGATATGACTTGAGTCCTCTATTTGTGAAGCCTTTGCTTCCAAACAGCACCATGTGACTTTTTTTTATATATATATACCTTGAAAAGGCATGATACTTGAAACAGTTCATGAATTAGGATTAAAAGGGGAACTACCACTGTTTATTCAGTTATTTCTTTCACATAGTTTTTCAAGAGAGAGTGGGGAAAACTATCAGAGAGTAAATATCAAGGAGGAGGAGTTCCTCAGGGTAGTGTGCACAGTATAACCTTGTATGCATTAGCAATTAATGGAATACCCTGTCATTCCCTGGGATGTTCTCTCAACATTATTTGTGGATGATCTCTATATCATTTGCTGGAGCTAGAATGGCAATGATTGAGAGAAAACTACAACTCTCAATTGTCAAAATTATCCAGTGGGCCAATATGAATGGATTTAAGTTCTCAACAAGTAAAACTACTATTGTACATTTTTGTCGTATCCGGGGAGTACATCCAGACCCGGATATATACATTAAAGGTCAACATATCCCATGTGTAGGGGAAGCTAAATTTTTAGGTCTGATATTTGATTGTAGACTTACATAGGTTTCTCACCTAAAACCATTAAAGCTAAATGTGTTGAAGCTCTGAATGTTTTAAAAACATTGTCCCATACATCATGGGTATCAGACCGCAATACTATTTTAAAATTATACAAGGCCTTGATTTTTTTCCAAAATTAGTTATGGATGTGAAATATATTCCTCAGCTACCCCAAGCCGATTAAAGATATGAGATTCAGTACATCATGCTGGTATTAGATTGTCTGCAGGAGCGTTTAGAACCTCCCCTATCCCAAGTCTCCTTGTTAATGCTGGAGAGTTACCTCTAGACCTTTACCGAATGTCTTCCATTATTCGGTATTGGTTTAGATTGCAAAGACTCCATAATTCTTTAGCCTCTCAGACTGCAAGCTTTGTAAGGCACCCAACTTACTTTTGAGTTGCACCCAAAATCTCCTCAACCTATGGCTTTCGGGTGAAACAATTATTAAACAGTCTGGATATAATTAGAAATAAGGTACTTCCATTCAATGTATCATCAACGCCTCCATGGAAATTACCAGAGATATCTTTTCATAAATACTTTATTGGAGTTAAGAAGAATATGACAGACCTAGAAGCCAGGTCTCTTTTTATGGAACATGTTCAAGAACATAGAGGATCGACTTTTATATACAGTATACTGATGGCTCCAAATCTGATGCTGGCGTTAGATTTGGAGTACATAGTAATGGTTTTGATTGTAGAGGTGCACTTCATCTAACCGCTTCCATTTTTACAGCCGAACTGTATGGCGTATTAACCGCTATTGTGAAAAAAGCTTTGGAGAAGGAGGGTAATTTTACAATTTTTAATGATGCAAGGAGTGTCCTTCAAGCTTTAGAAGGTTTTAATTCTAGTAACCCTCTAGTTTTAAAGATTTTAGAATGGCTTTTTATTATTGGATGGAGAGGTATAATAGTTCGATTTTGTTGGGATCCAGCACATGTAGGTTTGTCGGGGAATGAGAAGGCAGATTCACTGGCAAAGAATGCTGCATCAGAGTTGCTACCAAGAAGGTATCCCATAATGTGTAATGATTTCCTACCTAACATCAAGAAATTGCTTTGCAATAAATGGCAAGAGCACTGGGATAGTCTAGATGGCAATAAAATGAGAAGTAACAGAAATCATATCTCCTTAGAGGTATTACACGATGCCCCGAAAATGGGAAAAGTTTGTTGTCTCCATATTGGTCACACTCGGTTAACACACAAATTTCTGCTGAAGGGCCAACACCAACTGTATTGTGGTAACTGTTTAATACCTCTAACAGAGGCATTTGCTGACCGAATGCTCCAATTATAATAACTAAAGGAATACATTTTTGTTTGAGGCTCGAGGTGAGGATGGCAGGTTCATTGCTGCCAAGATTTTTGGACATGTGTCCTACCATGCAAGTGGCATTTTTAGATTTATTTCAGAAGCAGGTCTTTTGAAAACTATTTAACTTTTATAATGACATTCAACTTTTATGATTTTAATTGAATATTCTTTTATTTTTTTGAATATGTAAATTAAATGATATCGGCGTCAATGACCTTAGATGTCAGGATGCCTGAAAACTTTAACCCTGGATAGGTACGCTACTCGGACACCCCTTTAAGCGTATACTCGGTCGCGCGCGACCCCGACTCCAAAAAAAATTCAAGAAAAATTTAGTTATGCATCAATCTGTATTGTTTGACTTGCTAAAAATACTTCAAAGAATGCTAAAAACTACTGAAAATATAAATGATACCCATCTACAAAATAACTATTTATTGGAAATATATTAAAAATTTAAGTATACAAAAAAAAAGACCGTAAATATTCACAAAAAATAGAAATATACACACATAAATCCCTTTAGGGACACCTTCTTAGATGGCACAGCAACAGCGTGTAATTGCTGTAAATGAGTTGGACCCATAGAAGTCAAGATCTGAAATGAGAAAAAAACGGTAACTTTTTTTTGGCCAAAAAAATTTGTCCAAATTTCATGAATTTTTTTGGGTACCCAAATGAAATAGGAAGAGGCTAATTTTTTTTATAGAATAAATTCATTTTATCCTAGAACAGAAATACATAATAAAATGTGCACTAAGATGTAATTTACTGTTATATCAGGGGCAAAATCTAAAGGTCATTTTTTGACGACCAAGTTTCACAATGTAAATTTCTTATGAAAATCATTGTATCTCCTATAAAATATGATATTCATGCATTAAAATATACCAAAATATCACGAATTCTATACAGAACAAGAATATATAGAGATATGCCAACTTACCTTTCGGGTATGTCAACAAAATGGCCGCAGACCGCAACAACTCTTACAGCCCAATCTACCACTTGAAATGAAGAATGGGTATGTAAATTTCAAGGTGTCATCAACATCTCTTTTTAACTCCATTAGAAGTGTGTTGATGACATCCATGCCGAGGGAATACTGCCTGCTGGCCATTATTGAAGATAAATTCAAAATAAATAGAAAAAAATCAGAAATTTGCAAAAAATTAAAAAAATTCAGAAATTAGCACTTGAGGGAAAATGGACCTCATGGCAATATATGGCATCTAAGCCAAAACCAATGTCATGCAAGTGGTAGACACACCATCCACCCACACTTTCCAACTATAAAGAACCAAACAAGTATCAACACTGTTCGACAATTTATAATTATGTAATAACTTTGCTGTTTGATCACTTACCCCTATAAAGGTATTTCAGGGTCGAGGTCGACCCCTAGGGGGGTAAAAAAACGGGGAAGGAGGGAAGTTAGACGAAAATCAGTCCTGAAGTAGACAATGGCATGTAGACTAGTCACCCCTTGCAGGTCGATCACTTCCATATTCGAGACAGCTGATGATTTATGGGGAAAAAACAGGTTTTGAACATGCTGTAGGGGTCGCGTACGACCCATCATACCTGTCCAGGGTTAAATCAATCAATCAATCAACTGAATCCAGACCCTCCTCCGTATTGTCGCCCCAGAGCACATGTCAGGGGCATAGCTACGTCCCTGGCCTTCAAAAGAAATTTTTCAGTGACGTAGGTTCTTCAAGCTGGGGTGTGGAAACGGCAAACAACGTTCACATCCCTCTACCCGTAAGACGTGACCCACAGGAGACTCGATACATTCTCTATCAGTCCTGTGGTGGCTGCACAACAGCTAATTTAAAACCTCAAGCTCCTTATAGGACAAGTAGCAGAAGGTTGAGGGTATTGTTACCCGGTTTTAGTCTGCATGAATGAAAAAGTTTGACTGGCCCTTATCCTTTTCTTCATCATCCCATCTCTTGGGGAAAGCTGCATCCTGGGTTCTCTGCATAGTTGACCTCAAACCACTGCAGGTAAACTATGCTCCATTGTGTTCCTAGTATTAATATTGATACTGTCACGTCCCCATACCCTGACGAGGTGGTATTGGGAAAGTCCTAGTCTACAAGTTTCCATCTAAAGAACTTCAGAACATCTTTCTAGGACGAGTCACTTCTTCATACCTTCACACACAGCTTGCCTAGGCCGCAGACCTTGCATAGCAAGGTTTTAGCGAGGTGCAGGGACTCCTTATTTCTTGAGTGCTTACACACTCAAATAGGGAGTCCCCGGGCAAAGCCAAAAGCCAGACTTTCTGGGAATTCCACCCTTCCTAATGGGTGAGTCACCCCTATTAAATAGCCTGGTTTTTATTCCGGTTACGGAGCAAATGACAAACTCGTAGATAATTTGTATTTTTCCTAACTATACAAACAGCTATTTAACAAAGCTTGCCCGGCAACCTTATCCCCCTTGAAGTCTTACCTCCCAAGCACAGGTGCGTGAGAGGGGCCGGGGTTAGTAAGCTACCCTCCCCTACCCCCGCTAACTAGCGGTGTGGGTAGTAAACCCTTGTTAAAAATTAATGGCTTGTCATTTCAGCTATGCCGAAAGTAATACCCCTATTAAATAACTAAGGTTTGTATAGTTAGGAAAAATACAAATTTGTCACTTTTCACTTATTGAGACTAGAGACCTATTAATGTAATATAAGGTAATTTAGGATAAAATTAAATTTGTTTTTCTCTTGTCAGGGAATTTTGCTTAATGCACTCACGAGTACATTAATTTCTCTGTATTGGTAATGTATCCAAACATGTATTGAAATATTGCTTATTCGTTTGTCTAAAACTCTGGGTAATTTTCTTTTTAGGAATCTGTGTACAAGGATGGAGTGTTGAATAAAGATTTGTTTTTTGAAATGATGGATCGGGAGACTGGGTTTAAACCCAGGCGCAAGAAATGCGGGGAGAAAACCTTCCAGAGTAAATCATATATCTGGACCGATGAAAATAAATTTTCGTCGAGTGATGAGGAATTTGAACAAGAATCACCAGACCAGACAAGAGGGAGGTTCCCCGCAGGAGTGTCAAATATAGAGGACTTCCTCACATTAGTTAATGAAACTAAAAAAAAACACATCGCTATGGCTATGGCTATGTTAAAAAACAAGAATGAGAATGAAAATGTAAATCGACAAGAGGAGGGTGAAGCATTGAACGAAGAGGATGAACCGTTGAACAAAGAGGATGAACCATCGAACGAAGAGGATGAACCATCGAACGAAGAGGATGAACCATCGAACGAAGAGGATGAAGCATCGTACGAAGAGGATGAAACATCGAACGAAGAGGATGAAGCATCGAGCGAAGAGGATGAAGCATCGAGCGAAGGGGAGGAAGAATCGGGCGAAGAGGAGGAAGCATCGGGCGAAGAGGAGGAAGCATCAAGCGAAGAGGAGGAAGCATTGGGCGAAGAGGAGGAAGCATTGGGCGAAGAGGAGGAAGCATTGGGCGAAGAGGAGGAAGCATTGGGCGAAGAGGAGGAAGCATCGGGCGAAGAGGAGGAAGCATCGGGCGAAGAGGAGGAAGCATCGGGCGAAGAGGAGGAAGCATCGGGCGAAGAGGAGGAAGCATCGGGCGAAGAGGAGGAAGCATCGGGCGAAGAGGAGGAAGCATCGGGCGAAGAGGAGGAAGCATCGGGCGAAGAGGAGGAAGCATCGGGCGAAGAGGAGGAAGCATCGGGCGAAGAGGAGGAAGCATCGGGCGAAGAGGAGGAAGCATCGGGCGAAGAGGAGGAAGCATTGAACGAAGAGGAGGAAGCATTGAACGAAGAGGAGGAAGCATTAAGCGAAGAGGAGGAAGCATTGAGCGAAGAGGAGGAAGCATTGAACGATGAATTAAATTTAGATGCTGAAAAGGAATTGGAACAGGAAAGTGTGTTGACTAAAAAAAATGAAAAAATGACCCTCAAAAGGAAAATGGAGGTAGAAATAGGGGAGCACTGCAATAGGGAAAATGAAATTTCAGGGCAGAAAAAAAGAAGAGTCGAAAATTTAATAATGGAAAACGAACCAAAAAACCAGGATTACCAACTATATAAGGAAAAGGATGAAGTGAAAGAACATTCAAGTAATGTAGGAAATATTCAAAATGATAGTGTAATTTGTAATGAAAAAAAAAGGAAAAGAGTAAATGAATTGATCGAGGACGACATGTGTAAGAAAAATATTAAATTGACAAGAATATCAGTTAAAAGTGAAACGGGTAAAACAGTTAGGGGAAGTCAAACCCACTTCCTACGAAAAAGCCCCCATAGGAAAACCAATCACCCTTATAACTTGAGACCTCAAAAACCTTCTCAAAACATCTATACTTATACTAGGAACAATATGAAAAGTCATAGCGAGGCCAAGAATTTCAGAGAGCAGAAGAGTATAAGGGGTATAACCCAAAAATGTAACCAGGGAAATACTGTAAAAACAGTTAAAGGAAAGAGAGGTAGGCCACTGAAAGGAAACAATGTAAAACAAACATTTACTAGAGAGGAGAAGAAAGTTGGAAGGCCAAAAAAAGAAAACACATCTGAAAGTTATGTAATAGAGGTGAAGAAGAGAGGACGGCCCAGGAAATTTGGAACATCTGAAAGGTATGTAAAAGAGGTGAAGAAGAGAGGACGACCCAGGAAATTTGGAACATCTGAAATGTATGTAAAAGAGGTGAAGAAGAGAGGACGGCCCAGGAAATTTGGAACATCTGAAATGTTTGTAAAAGAGGTGAAGAAGAGAGGACAGCCCAGGAAATTTGGAACATCTGAAAGGTATGTAAAAGAGGTGAAGAAAAGAGGACGACCCAGGAAATTTGGAACATCTGAAATGTATGTAAAAGAGGTGAAGAAGAGAGGACGACCCAGGAAATTTGGAACATCTGAAATGTATGTAAAAGAGGTGAAGAAGAGAGGACGACCCAGGAAATTTGGAACATCTGAAATGTATGTAAAAGAGGTGAAGAAGAGAGGACGACCCAAGAAATTTGGAACATCTGAAATGTATGTAAAAGAGGTGAAGAAGAGAGGACTGCCCAGGAAATTTGAAACATCTGAAATGTTTGTAAAAGAGGTGAAGAAGAGAGGACGACCCAGGAAATTTGGAACATCTGAAATGTATGTAAAAGAGGTGAAGAAGAGAGGACGACCCAGGAAATTTGGAACATCTGAAATGTATGTAAAAGAGGTGAAGAAGAGAGGACGACCCAGGAAATTTGAAACATCTGAAATGTATGTAAAAGAGGTGAAGAAGAGAGGACGACCCAGGAAATTTGGAACATCTGAAATGTATGTAAAAGAGGTGAAGAAGAGAGGACGGCCCAGGAAATTTGGAACATCTGAAAGGTATGTAAAAGAGGTGAAGAAGAGAGGACAACCCAGGAAATTTGGAACATCTGAAAGGTATGTAAAAGAGGTGAAGAAGAGAGGACAACCCAGGAAATTTGGAAATCTTAATAGCGAAGGTATTCAAAAAGGCAATATTATGAGTGAGATGAAAAGAAAGAGGGGTAGGCCACGTAAAGATGAGAAAGGTAAAGTTGAAGTTCTAAGGGAAATTAAAAATGGACAAAGCATGCCTGAGAAAGATAACATATGCACTGAAAAGATTTCAAAAAATATGAGGAGAAAGAGAGGACGGCCTAGGAAACATGAAGAGTTGAGTGACGATGGTAAACGTGAAAAATGCCAAAAAGGCAGTAACGAAATTGAAAGAAAAAGAGGCAGGCCACGAAAGATGCCTGATTCAAATTTTAATATAGAAGTGAAAAGAAGAGGAAGGCCTAGGGGCAAATGAGCCAAGTAAAAAAAAAAACAGTTAAGACTAAAGACGAGATATCAACCTCTAATAAATCCTCCTCATATTTCAACATTATTATTCCCTCTGTATTTCAAGATCAGTTGCTTTAGTCTACTCTAACCATCTAATTCTGTTCCTTGTATCTTGCCCAGTCCCACCACAACCATATTCCTCATAACATCCTCCATCTGATCTGCTGACATCCAATATTCCTCATCCCTGTTATAGGCATGTTTGTGATATTTGTTTTACCGCCTTTCTTATTAAGTGGCTGTAGTATCTTAGACAAGCTTCTCAATCCTCCTCCTTTACATTACAAGCTGCTATGCAGTCTAAATACAATAGAAATGAAATAAGACAAATCAATTTCTGCCAGAGTTACTGTCGTCCTTCATTGAAAACGCCTCTTCGATTGCTTTGATTGTTCACTGGCATGCAGAGAAAAACACTTCCGGAAAGCTGAACTCTAAATACTCCTGCGTGAGTAGGATCAAATACATTAGTAAATGGATGTAATTTACTCGTCCTCCCCCATCTGCTTGGTTGGGCACGCAGTGGATGGTGGCCTTCGTAATGAGAGATTCATCAATAAAGACTCATGATGCAATTGCTGGATGCATCCGAGGAAATCTGAATTTTCTGTAATGCAGGTAAGATTCAGTGACTCAATGTAACTAGAGTCCTGCAAAGTCTTTGATTTTGGTTGGAAACTAAATAATTTGTCAGTAAACAGTTTGATATAGCCACTAGAAATATTAAGTTATCTTTAAAATTTTAGTACTTGTGTGTTTATACATATGAATGTACATCTGGATGTTTTGATTTTGTATTCATGTTTCTTGAAAATAACATCTGTATCAAATGTCATGCTCACTTTTATTTATATTTTTAAGACTACCAGATTTGGTCTTTTTTCACTATGATTATTTGTTTTCCAATACTGTAATTCTGATTTTTATCTTTATTTCAGTGACCCAAACTCCTCACTGTGTTCACCAGACTGCAGAGGACAACACTTGCGGAAAGAAAACTAATCTCTGAATACTCCTTCGAGAGAGAACCAGTGTTGCACATCTACTTGGTTGGGCGTGCACTGTGTTGCGGCCTTTAAAATCAACGTATCATGAGTTAAGACTCATGATGCAGTTGCTTGATGTGTCCAACAATTAAATCTGAATCTTCATTAATCCAGGTAAGATTCAGTGACTAAATGTAACTAGAATTCAGCAGTCTTTGATTTTGTTTGGAAACTAAATAACTTTGCAGTAATCAATATTGATGACTGTTTGGTATAGCCAAGATTAAAATCATTCATCGAAAATTTTAGTACTTTTGTGTATACATAGAAATATACATATGCAATATATATATAAATATATACACACATTTATACACAAATACATACATACTATGTATGAAACATTTATTATTTGTGAATGTATATATATATAGATTTATAAATATACATATGTACAGCGTGAATGTATAATAGAGAGGGCTCTGGGTGTTCTGATTTGGTATACATATTTCCTGAAAATAACATCTGCATTAAATGTCATGCTCACTTTTATTTATATTTTTGGAGGTATTTGTTTACAAGTGCGCGCACTCCATTTACTAATAAATTATGCAGTCCTGCAGCTCTCCTCTTTTTGTTCACTAATTGGGAGGTTCTTTAAATGCTGGGAAAGCAAAAATAGCAAGATATGTTTTGAGAGAGAGGGGGGGGGGTGGAAGAGTGGTTGGTGGAGGAGGTATAAGCAACCAGGAACCGACATCGTCAACATAGACAACCAAAGAGAAGTTTATGATGTCAGCATACATTTGGTTTATATTCAAAATAGATACTGAATTGAAAAAGGAGTGATTACTCAAAAGTCACTATTTGTGAAATACATACATATATACTGTACGTATACCAAAGCATTTCCTCCAATTTGGGGGGGTAGCTGACATCAAACAAATGAAACAAAAAAGGGGACCTCTCCTACATTCCTCCCAGCCTGACAAGGGACTCAATTGGGTTCGGCTGGTACTGCTATAGGGTGCCACGGCCCACCCTCCCCCGTTATCCACCAATGATGAAGCTTCATAATGCTAAATCCTCTACTGCTGCTACCTCCACGGTCAACCAAGGCACCGGTGGAAGCAGCAGGGCCTACCGGAACTGCGTCACAATCGCTCGCCATTCATTCCTATTTCAAGCATGCTCTCTTGCCTCTTTCACATCTATCATCCTATCACCCAGAGTTTCCTTCACTCCATCCATCCTCTCAACCCTGGGCCTTCCTCTTGTACTTCTCCCATCAACTCTTGCATTCATCACCTTCTTTAACACAAAGCCATTTTCCATTCTCTCAACATGGCCAAACCACCTTAACACATTCATATCCACTCTAGCTGCTAACTCATTTCTTACACGCGTTCTCACCCTCACTACTTAGTTCCTAACCCTATCTACTCGAGATACACCAGCCATACTCTTTAGACATTTCATCTGAAACACATTCAATTTCTATCTCCTTCACTTTCGTTCCCCACAACTCCGATCCATACATCACTGTTGGTACAATCACTTTCTCATACAGAACTCTCTCTCTTTACATTCATGCCCAACCTTCTATTGTTAATTACTCCCTTAACTGCCCCCAACACTTTGCATCCTTCATTCACTCTCTGACGTACATCTGATCCACTCCTCCATTTGCTGCAACAACAGACCCCAAGTACTTAAACTGATCCACCTCAAGTAACTCTCCATTCAACTTGACATTCAACCTCGCACCACCTTCCCTTCTTTTACATCTCATAACCATACTCTCACCCACATTAATTCTCAACTTCCTTTGTTCACACACCCTTCCAAATTCTGTTACTAATCGGCCAAGCTTCTCTCCTGCGTCCGCAACCAGTACAGTATCATCCACAAGCAACAACTGATTTACCTCCCATTCATGGTCATTCTCGTCTACCAGTTTCAATCCTTGTCCCAGCACTCGAGCATTCATATCTCTCACCGGTCCATCAACATACAAGTTAAACAACCACGGTGACATCACACATCCCTGTCTCAGCCCCACTCACTGGAAACCAATCGCTCACTTCATTTCCTATCCTAACACATGCTTTACTACCTTTGTAGAAACTCTTCACTGCTTGCAACAACCTTCCACCAACTCTATATAACCTTATCACATTCCACATTGCTTCCCTATCAACTCTATCATAAGTTTTCTCCAGATCTATAAACTCAACATACACCTCCTTACCTTTTGCTAAATATTTCTCGGATATCTACCTAACTGTAAAAATCTGATTGATTCATACAACCCCTACCTCTTCTAAAACCACCCTGTACTTCTAAGATTGCATTCTCTGTATTAATCTTAATCCTAAGATTGTATTATCTGTTTTATACTTAATCCTATTAATCAGTACTCTACCATACACTTATCCAACTACGTTCAACAAACTAATACCCCTTGAATTACAACACTCGTGCATATCTCCCTTACCCTTATATAGTGGTACAATACACACACACTCACCCATTGACAACATAAAACACTCATTAAACAATCTCTTCAACCTTTCAAGTACAGTCACATTCCCTTCCTTCAACATCTCAGCTCTCACACCATCCATACCAGATGCTTTTCCTACTCTCATTTCATCTATTGCTCTCCTCACTTCCTCTCTTGTTATCTCTCTCTCATTCTCATCTCCTATCACTGGCACCTCAACACCTGCAACAGCAATTTTATCTGCCTCCCTATTATCTTCAACATTCAGTAAACTTTCAAAATACTCCGCCCACCTTTTCCTTGCCTCCTCTCCTTTTAACAACCTTTCATTTCCATCTTTCACTGTCTCTTCAATTCTTGAACCAGTCTTCCTTACTCTCTCCACTTCTTTCCAAAACTACTTCTTATTCTCTTCATATGAATGACCCAATCCCTGACCCCATCTCAGGTCAGCTGCCCTCTTTGCCTCACTTACCTTGCGCTTTACTTCCACACTTTTCTCTATATCTTTCATACTTTTCTACACTATTACTCTGCAGCCATTCTTCAAAAGCCCTCTTTTCCGCTTCCACTTTTACCTTCACTCCTTCATTCCACCATTCACTGTCCTTCCTCATGCTGCCTCCAACAAACATTTTGCCACACACATCAGTTGCAATCCTAACAAAATTTTCTTTTACTTACTTCCACTCCTCTTCTAAATTTCCAGTTTCTCTTACTTTCACTTGGTCATATGCCGTTTTCAACCTTCTTGATAAATACTTTTTACCCCTGGTTTTATTAGCTCCTCAACCTTTACTAGCTCCCTTTTACATCCACCTACTCTATTTCCCCACTCTTTTGCTACAACTAATTTTCCTTCCACCAAAAAATGATCAGACATACCGTTAGCCATACCCCTAAACACGTGCATGTCTTTCAATCTTCCAAACATTCTTTTAGTTGTCAACACATAATCTATTAATGCCCTTTCTACCACCCTTCCATTTGCCACTCTTACCCATGTCTAGTTTTTTTATCTTTCTTTTTGGAAAAAACGAACTTATCACCATCTCTTGCTCAACATATATCTACCAAGCTTTCACCACTCTCATTTTCACCTGGTACGCCATACTCGCCAATGACACCTTCTACTTCTCCAGCGAAATGTATATTCTATATTTGGTGAATATTTAATATAAATCATATTAAAGTTTGTTTTGAGGATGACTAGTTTTCCCAGACGATGTTATGCTACACTAACGCCATCTATTGACCACTGCCTAAGGATACCTGCCAATTTCCCGCCATTGAAAGCAGTCATACGTCGCAAAACTAGTGTGTCTCGTAAAAAGTTTCTTTAAAAAAATAAGATTTATTGTCAAGTATTACCAAATAAAATATACGATTCACAAATAGTGACACTTTTGAGTAATTGATCCATTTTTAATTTAGTATATATCTTGAATATATACTAAATGTCAGCTGATGTCACGAACTCCTCTTTGATCGACTATGTTGACGATGTCGGTTCCAGGTCACTTATACTTCCTCCACAGACCCCTCCCCCTCCCCCTTCCCGCAACATATATTGCTAAGAACCTCCTCATAGTAAAGAAAGAGGAGAGCTGCAGGACTGCATAGTTTAGGAGTAAATGGAGAGCGAGCTCTTGTAAACAAATCCTTTTTTGAAACAACCAGATTTGGTCTTATTTTCACTAGGATTATTTTTTTCCGAGTCCTTAGTTTTGATTTTTATCCTTTTTTTTTTCCAGGGACCCAAACACCACTTTGTTCGCTACTATGCAGAGAATAACACTTCCGGGGAAAAACTAACCTCTGAGTACTGCTGCGAGAGTAGGATCAAATACATTTGTAAATAGATGTAATTTACTCATCCTCCCCCACCTGCTTGATTGGGCACGTAGTGTATGGTGACCATCGTAATGAAGGATTCATCAATAAAGACTCATGATGCAATTGCAGGATGCGTCCGAGAAAATCTGAATTTTCCGTAATGCAGGTAAGATTCAGTGACTCAATGTAACGAGAGTCCTGCAAAGTCTTTGATTTTGGTTAGAAACTAAATAATTTGTCAGTAAACAGTTTGATATAGCCACGAGAAATATAAGTTAACTTTTAAAATTTTAGTACTAGTGTGTTTATACATATAAATGTACATATACCTGCAATATATATATACACACATTATATATATATATATATATATATATATATATATATATATATATATATATATATATATATATATATATATATATATATATATATTTATATATATATACTTATACTTGTTTGTGTATATACACTGTATATATCTGTTTATTTATAAATGTATCTATAAGTATGTAGATATACCTATATGTACAGTTTGATTGTATATTAGAAAGATCTCTGGATATTTTGATTTTGTATTCATATATCTTGAAAATAACATCCGTATCAAATGTCATGCTCACTTTGTTTATATTTACGAGACTACCAGATTTTGTCTTTTTTTCACTGATTATTTGTTTTCCACTACTGTAATTCTGATTTTTATCTTTATTTCAGTGACCCAAACTCCTCACTGTGTTCACCAGACTGCAGAGGACAACACTTGCGGAAAGAAAACTAATCTCTGAATACTCCTGCGAGAGAGAACCAGTGTTGCACATCTACTTGGTTGGGCGTGCACTGTTGCGGCCTTTAAAATCAACGTATCATGAGTTAAGACTCATGATGCAGTTGCTTGATGTGTCCAACAATTAAATCTGAATCTTCATTAATCCAGGTAAGATTCAGTGACTCAATGTAACTAGAATTCAGCAGTCTTTGATTTTGTTTGGAAACTTAATAACTTGGCAGTAAACAATTTAAATGACCCAGTTGGGTATTACTAGAGAAAAAAAAAATTATATCTTGAAAATTTTAGTTCTTGTGTGTATATGCATAGAAATATACATATGCAATGAATATATAAACATATATATATATATATATATATATATATATATATATAATATATATATATATAATATATATATATATATATATATATATATATATATATATATCGTCGTCGTCGTCGGCGCCCACTCGTGTCCGAGTATTGGGTTCTGTCGTTAGCCATCAGCCTCCTGTCTGTGGGGTGGGTGCTTATGCCTGATGTGGCTGTTAAGTCCTAGTCTGTTGTGGAAGAGTCGCGGACAGTGTTCACAAGGGAGGGTAGGTGGTGGGCGGGGCTGTTCTAATCGCTCTCTCCTTCTTCTCCTCCTAGCCTCCTCATTTTGTCTCCTCCTCTCCTCGAAGTCCACGGTGCCATGGTGTACTGTACTCCTCCAGGTTTTCCTGTCCCTGGCTGTTTCTTCCCATGAGGAAGGATCGATGTCAGTTAGAGCCAGGGTGCGCTTTAGTTGATCTTTATAGCGCATTTTCGGGGCTCCTCGTGGTCTGGTGCCCTGGGTCAGTTCTCCGTAGAATATTTTCTTTGGGAGCCTAGATGGATCCATCCTATGCACGTGTCCTATCCAGCGGAGGCGGTGGTGGATGATGGTGGCCTCCACGCTGGTCAGCGAGGCACGTTCTAAGACTTCAATGTTGGTGGTGTGGCTCTCCCAGGGGATTTTCAAGATCTGCCTCAGTTTCATTTGTTGGAAGCGTTCTAGGATTTTAATATCGTTTCTATATAGCGTCCATGTTTCACATGCATACAGGAGCGTGGAGAGGACTACTGCCCTGAACACCATTATTTTGGTGGTCATTGTCAGTGCGTGGTTTTTAAATACGCGGCAGTTGAGTCGGCCAAAGGCGGAGTGGGCTGCCCTGATCCTGTTCTCCACGTCCTTTTTGCTTGTGGGAGCTGATGTTAGGATGCTCCCTAGGTAGGAGAACTGGTCCACCTGTTCTAACGGTTGGTCATTCACTGTGGTATTGAAGTTGGGGAGCATCAGTCCTGGTGGATGTTGGACGAGGGTCTTGGTTTTGTCTGAGTTGACTTGCATCCCAAAACGTTCGTAGGCAGAGTTGTATGCATCAGCTAACGACTGCAGGTCCTCTGCCGTCTGACCTGGGGTGGCATTGTCGTCAGCATACTGCAGTTCTCGCACTGCACACAAGGTGGTCTTGGTTCTGGCGCGGACTCTAGCGAGGTTGAAAGCGCCTCCATCCATGCGGAAACGTAGGTCGACTGAGGGTGTGTCTGGGGGAATCTCTTTGAGCATTGCTGTGGTGTATAGCGAGAAACACGTCGGGGCCAGAACACAGCCCTGCTTCAGGCCGCCGTTGATGGGGAATGGGTCTGAAAGAGAGTTCTGGTGGCAGACTCTCCCAACCATTCCGTCATGGAGGGCACGCACCAGCTTGACAAAATCAGGTGGGCAGCCATATCTTTTGAGGACAGCCCACATGGCAGGTCGAGGTACTTTGTCGAAGGCCTTTTTCAAATCCCAGAAGATGAACATTATGGGCTGTTGTTGTTCGAGGCTCTTCTCTTGTAGTTGTCGCGCACAGAAGATCATGTCTATGGTCCCGCGGGAAGGTCGAAAGCCGCACTGGGACTCTGGCAGGACGTCTTCTGCGAGAATAAGGAGGCGGTCAAGGAGAATCCGAGCGAAAATCTTACTCGCGATGCTTAGTAGTGATATTCCCCGGTAGTTGTTACAGTTCTCCCTGTCTCCCTTCTTGAAGATGGTAATGAAGTTTGCATTGCGGAAGTCACTGGGGGGGGGGGTCTTGGTCTCCCATATTTTCAGTATAAGGAGCATCAAACGGTTCCTCAAGCCGGGACCACCGTGAGTGAGGAGCTCCAACGGGATGTTGTCTGGCCCTGGGGCTTTGCCGGGCTTCATGCGCTGCAGGGCTTTGTTGAAGTCATGGATGGAGGGTGGTAGTGCCATCCAGTGACGGACGGGATGCTGCGGGGTCATTCGCAGGAGATCGTCTGGGGTGTCTGCTTGGTCATTGAGGAGGTTCTCAAAGTGAGACCTCCACCTGGCCAGGATGCCCTCGCTGTCGGTGATGGTCGTGGCCCCATCCGCGTCCTTCAGGCTGCCCACTGATGACCGTGTGGGACCGAATATTTCTTTTGTTGCTGCATAGAAGCTGCGCAGGTCACGTTGGTCAGCGAAACTCTGTATTTCTGCAGCTTTTCTTTGCCACCAGGTGTTCTGGGCTTCACGGATACCTCTTTGGCAACCAGCTTCAGCTACCTTGTGAGCACATTTGTTAGCTACTGTTGGTTGGTTTTCCACAGTCAGGCGTGCTTGTCGTTTGGTTTCAATGAGAAGAGAGATGGTAGCATCATTCTCATCAAACCAATCCTGCCGTTTCTTGGTGGTGTAGCCTAGTGTTTCCTCCGCGGCACGGGCCATGGCGTTTCTGAGGGTGGTCCAGTGGTGCTCGACAGTGGCCTGACCCACAGGGTCTGCGAGGTATTGTTCGCAGGCCTCCTTGTAGTTCTGTGCCACCTGTGGGTTGCGGAGCTTACTACAATCAAAGCTTTGGTGTGGTACGCTGTCAGGTGCCCTTCTGGGTGGTCGTAGGGTCGTCACGGAGAGTCGGGAGATAAGGAGTCTGTGGTCCGTCCAGTAGTTGTCCGCTCCGGGCATGGATCGGGTGATGCGGACGTCTCCTCGGTCTCTGGCTCTGGTCAGGACGTAGTCCAGGGTGTGCCAGTGTTTAGACCGTGGGTGTCTCCATGTGGTCTTTTGTTGTTTTGGTAACTGGAAGATGGTGTTGGTTACCACAAGTTGGTGTTCTGCACACAGACCCAGTAGGAGTTGGCCATTGGCGTTGCAATTTCCAATGCCATGGCGCCAATGATTCCCTCCCACAGGCGATGGTCTTTGCCTACTCGGGCATTAAAGTTGCCAAGCACAACGAGCTTGTCATTGGCGGGCACTGCCTGGATGGTGCGGTCGAGCTGGGTGTAGAAGACAGCTTTGTTATCATCGGTTGAGGTCATAGTCGGGGCGTAGACAGAGATCAGGGTGAGATGTCTGTCCCGCGTGATGGGGATGCGGACAGTCATCAGGCGCTCACTGATGGCCTTGGGAGCGAGGTTGTGCTGCTGCACTAGCTGGGAACGGATGGCGAAGCCGACACCGTGGATGCGGGGCTCCTCTAGGGCCTTGCCTTTCCAGAAGATGGTGTAGCCTGTTCCAGCTTCCCTGATGTTGCCCTCTTCGGGTAGTCTGGTCTCGCTAAGAGCCGCCACATCAACATTGAAGCGGGCTAGCTCCTTGCAGACGAGGGCTGTACGTCGTTCCGGGCGGTTGGTGTTCGTCACGTCTTGGAGGGTGCGGATGTTCCACGCACCTAAGGTTAATATTTTTTTCTTGTTATTTCGACCGCATTAGTGGGATGTCCGCCAGCCGCGGTGAGCTGACCAGACGGGTTTGCCGTGTCCGATGTTTACCCCACCTTTTCTAGGGGCCTCCCCATGTGGGGTGGGCTGCGGTGTCCTCAATAGGCCAGCCCAGTCACGGGTCCAGCTGCCGAACTCTGGTGTCACGGCACCGTCACCAGAGAGCGACTGAATCTTAGACTCGCCGCCTGAGTGCAGTCGTGGGCTAAGGGCTTCCAGCTATCCAGGCCTGCCCCCTTCACCCACGGTGCTGTCGCCTCAGGACTTGCTGGTGGTGATGATGATGATGATGGTGAGAAAGAGATGAAGAAGGGTGGAGGAAACGACAGAATGCCAGTAGCTAGGTATATTGTTTTGGGTGGTCGTGGCTTTGCAACGGCCACGCACACACACTTGGCCCACATCATTTTCACCGCGGCTCAAGACATATGAGACAGGCGGCTTCTCCGATGTTGGTTGCATCGGGCTGCCGGGTTCTTGTTATGTCAAGGCCCGCCTTGTTGCCTGGCCGACAGGCATTGCCCTCTTCCGCCGGCGCTGGGAAGCTCCGCCGTTGGGGTCTTGTTTGGTTTGATTTTGGAGGTTTCCTTCTCCTAGCCTTTGCCTATCTTAAAATAAAGGAGAAGGCCTATAGGGGTCCAGTCTTGGTCTGGTCTCTCAGAACTGGCCTTAGCGGTATGGTTGAGCCTGCCAGGGTGGATAAACTACCCCACCGCCATTGCCCAGCCCATCATTGGGACACTCAAGCCCCTCTACTGCAGCAAAGTGCTGGACCATCAGCATATATATATATTATTTATTATTATTATTATTATCTATTATATATTATTTAATGGGAGAATACTGATTAATAGGATCGAGGATAAAACAGAGAATGCGATCTTAGAAGTACAGGGTGGTTTGAGAAGAGGTAGGGTTGTATGAATCAGATTTTTACAGTTAGGTAGATATAGGAGAAACATTTTGCAAGAGGTAAGGAGGTGTATGTTTGCGTTTATAGATCTGGAGAAAGCATGTGATAGAGTTGATAGGGAAGCAATGTGGAATGTGATGAGGTCATATGGAGTTGGTGGAAGTTTGTTGCAAGCACTGAAAAGTTCTACAAAGGTAGTAAAGCATGTGTTAAGATAGGAAATGAAGTGAGCGATTGGTTTCCAGTGAGAGTTGGGCTAAGACAGGGATGTGTGATGTCGCCATGGTTGCTTAACTTGTATGTTGATGGAGTGGTGAGAGAGGTGAATGCTCGAGTGTTTGGACAAGGATTGAAACTGGTAGACGAGAATGATCCTGAATGGGAGGTGAATCAGTTGTTGTTTGCGGATGATACTGTACTGGTTGCAGACAAGGAAGAGAAGCTTGGTCAATTAGTGACAGAATTTGGAAGGGTGTGTTAGAGAAGGAAGTGGAGAGTTAATTTGGTACAATACACTCCTAACCCCGATTTACTGGTACCATTGACAACGCAAAACACGTATTGAACAATCTCGCCAACTATTCAAGTACAGTCACACCCCCTTCCTTCAACATCTCATCTTTCACACCATCTATACCAGATGCTTTTCCTACTCTTGTTTCATCTAGTGCTCTCCTCACTTCTTCTCTTGTAATCTCTCTCATTCTCATCTCCCATCACCGGCACCTCAAGATCTGTAACATCAATTATATCTGCCTCCATATTATCCTCAACATTCAGTAAACTTTCAAAATATTCCGCCCACCTTTTCCTTGCCTCCTCTCCTTTTAACACCCTTCCATTTCCATCTTTCACTATCTCTTCAATTCTTGAACCAGTCTTCCTTACTCTCTCCACTTCTTTCCAAAACTACTTCTTATTCTCTTCATATGAATGACCCAATCCCTGACCCCATCTCAGGTCAGCTCCCCTTTTTGCCTCACTTACCTTGTGCTTTACTTCAACATTTTTGTCTTTATATCTTTCATACTTCTCTACACTATTACTCTGCAGCCATTCTTCAAAAGCTCTTTTTTTTTTTTCTCTCTTCCACTTTTACCTTCACTCCTTCATTCCACCATTCACTGCCCTTCCTTATGCTGCTCCAACAAACTTCTTGCCACACACATCACTTGCAATCCCAACAAAATTTTCTTTTAACTTTCACTCCTCTAAATTACCAGTTTTGCTTACTTTCACTTCGTTATATGCTATTTTCAACCTTTCTCGATATTTACTTTTTACCCCCAGTTTTATCAGCTTTTCAACCCTCACTAGCTCCATTTTACATGCACCTACTCTATTCCCCCCCTCATTTGCTACAACTAATTTTCCTTCCACCAAATAATTATCAGACATACCATTAGCCATACCCCTAGACATGTGCGCATCTTTCAATCCTCCAAATATTCTTTCAGTTATCAACACATAATCCATTAACACCCTTTCTACCACTCTTCCATTTGCCACTCTTACCCATGTATACCGGTATTTGTTTTTATCTTTCTTTTTCAAAAAGCTAGAACTTATCACGATCTCTTGCTCAACACATATCTACCAGTCCCTCACCACTCTCATTTTCACCTGGTACGTCATACTTCCCAATGACACCTTCTACCTCTCCAGCACCCACTCTAGCATTCAAGTCACCCATGACAACTACATATTTCCTTCTACACACCTAGTTAATTCATTCCAGAAGTCATTCTGCCCTTTTTCTCACAACCTGGCCCATCTGCACTGACAAAAGTCCAACATTCCCTACCCAACCTAACCCTTACCCACATTAACCTAGATGATATCTCCTTCCATTCCAATACATTACTTGTCATCCATTCACTCAGCAATAAAGCCACACCTTCTCTTGCTCTTCCCCTTTCAATCCCAGACACGCTATCATACATTTCACCATACATCATTTCACCTTTCCATTTTATCTTTGTCTCGCACAAAGCCAATATATCAATCTTTCTATTCCGAAACATACTTCAAATCTCACATCTTTTACTCTCTTATCGTACTACATCTACGCACATTCGAACACCCCAAAATTAGGGTGCGAGCAGCAGTCACCCCCCCCCCAGCTTCACCTCTGATATCTCACAGGATTATAATACAGGAGAGGGGGTTACTAACCCCTTCGTCCCATCCCTTTAAGTCGCCTCTTACGACACGCAGGAATGCGTTAGCAGTATTCTAATTATTTGTATGCCCCCAATCGTTCACTTCATGTATATTTTATATATATATTATATTTTTTTGTGATTTTATATACAGTATATATATGTATTTTATATGAAATATTTGTTTTTTTGTACATGTATGTATAAGTATGTAAAAATACATAAATGTACATTGTAAATGTATATTAGAGAGGGGTCTCTGGATGTTTTGATTTTGTATTCATATTTCTTGAAAAAACTTCTCTATCAAATGTCATGCTTACTTTTATTTACATTTTTGAAACTACCAGATTTGGTCTCTTTTTCACTATGATTATTTGTTTTCCACTACTGTAATTCTGATTTTTATCTTTATTTCAGTGACCCTAACTACTCACTGTGTTCACCAGACTGCAGAGGACAACACTTGCGGAAAGAAAACTAATCTCTGAATACTCCTGCGAGAGAGAACCAGTGTTGCACATCTACTTGGTTGGGCGTGCACTGTTGCGGCCTTTAAAATCAACGTATCATGAGTTAAGACTCATGATGCAGTTGCTTGATGTGTCCAACAATTAAATCTGAATCTTCATTAATCCAGGTAAGATTCAGTGACTCAATGTAACTAGAATTCAGCAGTCTTTGATTTTGTTTGGAAACTTGATAACTTGGCAGTAAACAATATAAATGACCCAGTTCGGTATTACTAGAGAAAAAAAAATTATATCTTGAAAATTTTAGTTCTTGTGTGTATATGCATAGAATATATACACATACATATATATATATATATATATATATATATATATATATATATATATATATATATATATAAATATATATATATATATATATATATATATATATATATATATATATATATTATTCATAATTATTATTATTATTATTATTATCTATTGTATATTATTTAATGGTAAAATACTGATTAATAGGATCGAGGATAAAACAGAGAATGCGATCTTAGAAGTACAGGGTGGTTTGAGAAGAGGTAGGGTTGTATAAAACAGATTTTTACAGTTAGGTAGATACTGTATGCGAGAAATATTTTGCAAGAGGTAAGGAGGTGTATGTTTGCGTTTATAGATCTGGAGAAAGTGTGTGATAGTTGATAGGGAAGCAATGTGGAATTTGATGAGGTTATATGGAGTTGGTGGAAGTTTGTTGCAAGCACTGAAAAGTTCTACAAAGGTAGTAAAGCATGTGTTAGTATAGGAAATGAAGTATATAGTAAATGAAGTAAGCGATTGGTTTCCAGTGAGTTGGGCTGAGACAGGGATGTGTGATGTTGCCGTGGTTGTTTAACTTGTATGTTGATGAAGTGGTGAGAGAGGTGATTGCTCGAGTGCTTGGAAGAGAATTGAAACTGGTAGCCGAGAATGACCATGAATGGGAGGTAAATCAGTTGTTGTTTGCGGATGATACTGCACTGGTTGCAGACGCGGAGGAAAAGCATGGCCGATTAGTGACGGAATTTGGAAGGGTGTGTGAAACAAGGAAGTTTTGAGGTAATGTGGGTATGAGTTAGGTTATGAGATGTACGAGAAGGGAAAGTGGTGCCAGGTTGAATTTCATGTTGAATGGAGAGTTACTTGAGGTTGAGAATCAGTTTAAGTACTTGGGGTCTGTTGTTGCAGCAAATGGTGGAGTGAAAGCAGATATACGTCAGATAGTAAATGAAGAATGCTAAGTGTTGGGGGCAGTTAAGGGATTGGTAAAACAGAGGGTTAGGCATGAATGTAAAGAGAGTTTTGTAAGAGAAAGTGATTGTATCAACTGTGATGTATGGATCGGAGTTGTGGGGAATGAAAGTGACGGGGAGACAGAAATTGAATGTGTTGAGATGAAGTGTCTAAGGAGTATGGCTGGTGTATCTCGAGTAGGTAGGGTTAGGAACGAAGTAGTGAGGGTGAGAACGGGTATAAGAAATGAGTTAGCAACTAGAGTAGATATGAATGTGTTGAGGTGGTTTGGCCATGTTGAGAGAATGGAAAAAGGGTTTGTGTTAAAGAAGGTGATGAATGCAAGAGTTGATGGGAGAAGTACAAGAGGAAGGCCAAGGGTTAGGTGGATGGATGGAGTGAAGAAAGCTCTGGGTGATAGGAGGATAAATGTGAGAGAGGCAAGAGAGCATGCTAGAAACAGGGATGAATGGCGAGTGATTGTGACGCAGTTCCGGTAGGCCTGTAGGCCTTGCTGCCTCGTCCGGTGCCTTGGATGACTGCGGAGGTAGCAGCAGTAGGAGATTCAGCGTTACGAACCTTCTTCTGTGGTGGATAATGTGGGAGGATGGTCTGTGGCACCCTAGCAGTACCAGCCGAACTCGGTTGAGTCCCTTGTCAGGCTGGGAGGAACGTAGAGAGGAGAGGTCCCCTTTTCTGTTTCATTTGTTTGATGTCGGCTACCCCCCAATATTGGGTGAAGTGCCTTGATATATGTATGTATGTATATTATTTATTGCTAAGCTACAACCCTAGTTGGAAAAGCAGAATGCTATAAGTTCAGGGGCTCCAACAGGGACAATGGCCTTGTGAGGAAAGAAAATAAGGAAAAATGAAATATTTCAAGCACAGTGACATTGAAATAAGTATATCCTATATCAACTATGAAAAATTGAACAATACAAGAGGAAGAGAAACAAGCTGGAGTTGTGTCCCCGAGTGTACCCTCAAGCAAGAGAACTCTTACCCAAGACCTTGTTACAGAGGCTATGCCACTACCTAAGACTAGAGGACAATAGTTTGATTTTGGAGTGTCCTTTTGAGCTGCTTACCAGAGCTAGGGAGTCCCTTCCACCCTTACCAAAAGGAAAGTGGTCATTGAGCAATTACAGTCAAGTATCCCCTTGTGTGAAGAAGAATTGTTTGGTAATGTCAGTGTTGTCATGTGTATTAGGACAGAGGAGAATATGTGAGAATATGCTAGACTATTCAATGTGTGAGTAGGCCAAGAGAAAATTAACTACAGTGAGCCCTCGTTTATCGTGGTGGATAGGTTCCAGACCCGACCGCGATAGGTGAAAATCCGCGAAGTAGGGACACCATATTTACGTATTTATTTAACATGTATACTGTATTCAGACTTTTAAAACCTTCCCTTGTACGTAGCACTGTTAACAAACTACCCTTTAATGTACAGAACACTTAATGCATGTACTACAGTACCCTAAACTAAAACAGGCACAAATATTGAAGGCGATTTTATATCATGCGTTTCCTAAACACGCCAAAAAGCACGATAAAAAATGGCAACCAATGTTTTGTTTACGTTTATCTCTGATCATAATGAAGAAACAAACGCATTTACACATCTGTGTATAGATTAGTTTTTGCATCGATTATATTGATTATTCAGTACAGTATGTTGATTTTGTTATTACCAATGTTTTACTTAATTTTTCTTAGCACTTCCAAAGGAAATGTTTTTCTTTATGACGCCGCCTGAAACGACGGCGTCATAAAGTACGCTCAGTAAACAACCACGCTCAGTAAACAAACGAAGGCACTTAACGCGCATGATGAAAGTGATAAATAATATTACAGTAAAAGGTTTTAGAAAATATGTTGTTACAAATATTATTTACCGTATCTATATAAAATCATACAGTACATACATAGCAAAGCAGGAAAACAATTTACGAGAGAGAGAGAGAGAGAGAGAGAGAGAGAGAGAGAGAGAGAGAGAGAGAGAGAGAGAGAG
>NC_090741.1:101881939-101884439 GCF_036898095.1 Palaemon carinicauda | reverse complement strand
CAACCAGGGTCATCCACTGATTCCCAGCCTCAGAAACAACGTTTTTCGCCAGCAAAGGATGGTTCGCGAAGTGTTCAGAAACGCTTCGCCCTGAAAAGCGTTTCCCTGCATGGGGAGGCTGCTTCGGCTGACACTGCCGCTGCTGAAACTTACGTGAACCAGACGTTCAAGAATATCATCGCCGAAGGTGGATACAAGCCGGAACAAGTCTTTAATATGGATGAGACCGGCTTGTTTTGGAAGAGAATGCCGTCGCGAACTTCCTGTTCAAAGAGGAAGCCAAAGCCTCTGGCTTAAAGCATTCAAGGATCGCGTTACCCTCGTGATGTGTGGCAATGCTGCTGGATTTATGCTAAAGCGGGGGCTTATTTATAAGTCGAAAAATCCTCGCGCTTTGAAAAATAAGAATAAGAATCTCCTTCCCGTGTACTGGATGCATAATCCAAAAGCATGGATTACGCAACCGAATCGATTGCTCACTCCAGATGTGCTCCACTGGTCCACCAGTGTTTCATCCCGCAAGTCAATGAATATCTCGTAGAGAAGGCTTGCCATTCAAGATCCTTCTCCTTATGGATAAACTGGTGGACACGCAACTGACCTGTCGCGTGAGGGCGTTCAGGTTGAGTTCCTGCCACCCAACACCACGTCATTAATTCAACCGATGGACCAGGGGTTATCAGGGCGTTCAAGGCCCTTCTACACGAAGAATACCTTGGCGGACCTCGTGCGTGTGTGGATGCTGCCCAAGAGGATGAGGAGGAAAATTTTAACTTGAAGGCGTACTGGCGGCAGTACACCATAGCCACGTGCCTGAAGAATATTCAGAAGGGCATTTCAAGAGATGAAACCTGCAACTGTGAATGCGAGCTGGAAGAAGTTTGTGGCCCGAGATTGTTTACGACGACAAGGGATTTACACCTGCTGAAATCCTAACACTCTGCAGTACGCAAATCTGTGCAGTTGGCTGCCATAATTGGAGGTGACGGGTTTGGCGACATGACGACTGAAGACGTCGACGAGTTGTTAGACTGCCATTCCCAGCCCCTAACTGACGCAGACCTCGAAGACCTGACGAAATCGGCAAGCGAAGAAGAGAGTGAAACCCAGGAAGAGACCCAAGAAAATGTCGAAGAAACGGGCTTAACACTAGAACGGCTTGCCAAGGTCTGCAACCATGTGAAGGAGGTGAAAGAAATGTTGCAAGAGTGGGACGAGGATATGGTTCGGTCGATGCAATTCTGCAACAAGGTTGATGACATATGACTCCCTACAAGATGCTCTTAGATCGAAAAAAGAAGCAGTGGCAACAACATCCGATCACAATGTTCTTCCAGCCTCGCAAACAAAGAGCCAGTTCCTCCTGCTACTACGCCTTCGGAAGAAATTGAAGAAGTTGAAGAGGTGTCCCAGGAAAAGACACCTCCGTCTGAAGAGACGTAAAATACTACCTGGCTGCACAGTAGAACACATCATCAGCTTCATCATCATCATTTCTACTGTGCAGCAACTTCATCGCCATCATCATTCAAGTTTTTCTTGAACTTCTTTCGTGGTGAGTACAGTAACCAATCTTTATTTTTTACTTTATTATTCTCACATTCTATTACTGGTATTTGTGCCTGTTTATATAGTTTAGTACTGTACTGTATGCATTAAGTTAAAGGGAAGGTTTTAACAAGTCTACATGTGTGTAACCTATCATATTTTTTTTGTGTTTAAAATTTACATTTACGTACGTAAAACAATCCTCCTCTCTCTCTCTCTCTCTCTCTCTCTCTCCTCTCTCTCTCCTCTCTCTCTCTCTCTCTCTCTCTCTCGTAAATTGATTTTTTTTGTTTGAAATTTACATTTACAGGACGTACGTAAATACAATCTCTCTCTCTCTCTCTCTCTCTCTCTCTCTCTCTCTCTCTCTCTCTCCTCTCTCTCTCTCTCATAAATTGTTTTCCCGCTTTGCTACGTACAAAATGTACTGTACAGTACTGTATGATATTATATAGAATACGGTAAATTATATTTGTAAGGTAACATATTTTGTAAATGCTTTTACTGTAACTACTGTACTGTATCATTATTTATCACTATCATCATGCGCGTTAAATGCCTTGTTTGTTCTGAGCGTGGTTGTTTACTGAGCGTACAGTACTTTATGACTCCGTCGTTTCAGGCGGCGTCATAAAGAAAAAACATTTCATTTGAAGTCCTAAGAAAAATAAAGTAAAACATTGGTAATAAAAAAATCAACATACTGTATAATCAATATAATCGATGCAAAAACTAACCTATACATATAAGTGTACACTAAATGAGTTTGTTTCTTCATTATGATCAGAGATGAACGTAAACAAAAACATTGGTTGCCATTTTTTATCGTGCTTTTTAGGTGTTTAGGAAACGCATGATATAAAATCGCCTTTAATATTTGTGCCTGTTTTAGTTTAGGGTGCTGTGAGTACATGCATTAAGTGTTCTGTACATTAAAGGGTAGTTTGTTAAC
>NC_090741.1:101872618-101877618 GCF_036898095.1 Palaemon carinicauda | reverse complement strand
ACAGCACTGTATCTTCTAACACTATTGTGTTTTCTTGCATAGCCCTTTGCTGTTGCCCTCAGATAGGAAGCAGAGCTCTTCCCTGTCTATTATCCAGGATTTTAAAATCATTGCCTAGGTGTGAGCTCCACCTGTTTCCTCTGGAAACCTTGCATTGGTTACTCTAGTAGAGATAAACCATTTTGATTTTATTATCTGGAAGGCTGCAACAATGGGTTGTGAGGGAAACACAAGTGTGTGTCTTTCCTTTATGAATTGTTATGCTATACTATGCATATCCAGTGATACATAGTTCACTTGATACTCATGGAAATTTCTTCTCTTTACAGGAGGACCCTCCGAAGTGCGGAAATGTTTTCTGCAATGTCCGCAGCAAGAACCTCTGCGGACATGAGTGTTGTAGGAGACACGCAGCATGCGCTGTCTCCAAGGATGATCTCCAGTATTGGGACCCTCAGGTATGTACTGTATGCACTAACCTGATTACTGAGGCTTTTGATTCCCCTAGAACGGCGGAATCAAGGGATATAGCTAGGGAAAAGCTTCGTACTTGGGTAAGGGGCTTCAAGAAGAACACCTCTGGCCCTTATCTTCCAAGTGAGAAGATGAGGGCGTATCTTTTTCCCCAGGCATCAGCTGAGGCAGTGATTCCCCAGCCTCAAGAGGAGATCCTTCAAGATCAAGTCCAGGTGGACGAGGAAGTCGCAGATGCGATGCAAGACATCCAGTTGTGTGACAGGATGTCTGACCTGGACGAACGTTTGGAAGAAGACCTCCTGGCAGAAGGTCAGGATCAAGTTCAAACCCCGGATGTCGTAGAGGATGGGGTCGACGAGGTGTCGGCTACTCCGGTTCAGATGCCGGAGCCCATCCCCTCAACATCGGCTGGTCTCCCAGTAGAACTGGAACAGGCCCTCTCTTTGATTGTTGGAATGATCCAACAAATGCAGAAAGAGAATCAGGAGAAGGCGGCTGCAATGGAACTGCGTATGCAGTCCCTAGCAGAATCACATGGGCCCCAGAAAAGGCTCAATGTGAAAGACCTTCCCATATGCTCAGATGCTAACCCATGGAGGTATGCTGAGCACATGCCAATGACGACTGGTAAGATCGTCATTTCGGATAAGCTGGGTTCAGTTCCCCTAGAGGAGGTAGAATTCTGGCCCAGCAAGGCATCATATCCGGACTGCTATGTCCGGCTGAGAAAAGAACCAGCTTCAAGGGAGGAGACAGAGCCGAAGGAGGTCATTATTATGGACCACGCTAAGGCTCAAGCCCTACTTTCATCCTCGATGAAAGAGAGGGGCTTCTCGAATTCGAAGGTAGCTGCATTGAGCAAGAAGCTCCCTTCTTTTGTGTCCTCTCCTGATAGAGCCTTCCCCTTTTTACAAAAAGGGTTTGCGGCTGTCCTAAAGGCAGTCGAGGCCGGCAAGCCTTGCCCCTCCCTGGAGGAGTGTAAACCCTTGTCGCTGGCTCTGCCTATGGACCACAAAGACTGGAAGGATGTCCATCTGACATTCTCAGTGGGAAAGTTGGAGGCTGATATTGCCGGACGGCAATTCGGCGAGGACCTCCCCAAGCTGCCCGAATCTCTTTTACGGAGAGAGTTCGAGACCAAAGAAAGACTGGCTGCCTCAATGTCTCATCAGACCACTCTTGAGACAATGGCAAGTGACCCTAAGGTCCATGAAATGTTCATGGTAGTGGCTAAGTCTCACCTAGCCACAGTGACGAAGGACCTTTATGGCTTCATCAAGGCAAGGAGAGCTTGCAGGGAGATCGTGTTCGCCGGGGCTTCGGTGAGACACGAACCAAGGAAATTAATCTCCTCTAACATTTGGGGAAAAGACCTTTTCCCTACCGATGTGGTCAAAGAGGTTGTTGATAAGGCCGCCGTGGAGAATAGAAACCTTCTCCAGAAGTGGGGCCTGGCTATCAAAAGAAAATCTTCCCCGGATGAGGGTCCTCAACCAAAGAGGAAGAATATGAAGACTAGGCTACCATCTCGGCCAGCCAAGCCTTATAGACAGCAACAGCAACTGCAATTGCCTTTGCCTCCAGTGCCCCAGATGGTGGCACAAACCCCGACTGCCTTTCAGTGGGTACCCCAGGCTGTGCCAGGTCAGTCAACCACATTCGCCCCAACGTTCGAAGGACAGTCTTCTTCCTTTCATGCAAAACCTAGAGGAGCAGCCAGAGGCTCGTCTAGGCGCCCCTCAAGGGGAAGGGGATTCAGAGGTGGTCGTGGTCAGGGAGGCAAGACCTCAGGACGTCAGTCCAAGTGAAATGATACCGGTAGGAGGGAGACTGATGAAATTTTGGGATCGCTGGACCTAAGATCCCTGGGCCCAAAGCCTACTCAAGAATGGACTGGGTTGGAGCTGGTACAGCACTCCACCCCCATGCCTTCGGTTTTTCCAACACTCCACCCCCGTTTTGGAGGAGTACGTTCAAGAACTGTTGGAGAAAAATGTGATACGAAAGGTGAAGTCCATCAAATTCCAAGGGAGGCTGTTTTGTGTTCCCAAGAAAGACTCGGAAAAGCTCAGAGTCATTCTGGACTTGTCACCACTCAACAAGTTCATAGTGAATTGCAAATTCAAGATGCTAACACTGCAACACATAAGGACCTTACTGCCCAAGAGGGCATACTCAGTCTCTATAGACTTGTCAGACGCCTATTGGCACATTCCAATCAGCCGTCGACTCTCCCCCTACCTAGGGTTCAGGCTACAACGGAAACTGTACGCCTTCAGAGCCATGCCATTCGGGCTAAACATAGCCCCAAGGATTTTCACGAAGCTTGCGAGCGCAGCTCTCAAACAATTACGCCTAAAGGGAATTCAGGTAGTAGCCTACCTGGACGACTGGCTGGTGTGGGCAGCATCCGAGACCGAATGCTTGCAAGCTTCCAGTCAGGTGATCCAGTTCCTAGAGTACCTAGGCTTCAAGATCAACAAGAAAAAGTCTCGACTTTCTCCATCCCAAAAGTTCCAGTGGCTGGGAATCCACTGGGACCTTTTGTCACACAGTTTCTCCATACCAATGAAGAAAAGGAAGGAGATAGCGGGCTCTGTCAAGAGACTTCTAGATTCCGAAAGGATATCAAGACGCGAACAGGAGAGGGTACTAGGCTCTCTCCAGTTTGCTTCAGTGACAGACCCAGTGCTAAGAGCACAGCTAAAGGATGCAACCGGAGTTTGGAGAAGGTATGCATCAAACGCGCGAAGAGACCCGAGAAGACCAGTGCCGCCTCGGCTACGTACTCTTCTCAGACCTTGGTCCCAAGCCAGACATCTAAAGAAGTCGGTTCTTCTTCAGCCACCTCCCCCGTCGATGACGATTCACTCAGACGCCTCAAAGGAGGGATGGGGAGGTCACTCTCATCGGAAAAAAGTCCAGGGGACTTGGTCCAAGCTATTCAGGACCTTTCATATAAACTTTCTAGAAGCTATGGCAGTGCTCCTTACCTTAAAGAAAGTCTCCCCGCGTCACTCGATCCACATAAGATTGGTGACAGACAGCGAGGTGGTTGTGAGATGCTTGAATCGACAAGGGTCGAGGTCACCACCTCTCAACCAAGTGATGTTAGCCATTTTCGATTGGCGGAAAAGAAGAAGTGGTACCTGTCGGCAGTTCACCTTCAAGGAGTCCGCAATGTGACAGCGGACGCTCTATCCAGGTTCACACCGATAGAGTCGGAATGGTCCTTAGACGCAGGATCATTTTCCTTCATTCTGAATCAAGTCCCAGAACTGCAAATAGACCTCTTTGCGACGAAAGACAACAAGAAGTTGCCCCTGTACGTGTCCCCGTACGAGGACCCCTTAGCGGAAGCAGTGGACGCAATGTCCCTCGACTGGAACAGATGGTCCAGGATTTATCTGTTCCCTCCTCACAACCTTCTGTTGAGGGTCCTCAACAAACTGAGATCCTTCAAGGGGGTAGCGGCAATAGTGGCCCACAAGTGGGCGAACAGTATGTGGTTCCCCTTGGCGTTGGAACTACAGATGAAGTTCGTGCCGCTACCACATCCAGTTCTGACCCAGCGAGTCCAGAAGTCGACTGTCTGCGCTTCATTACAGAAAACCCAGACCCTGCAGCTCATGATTTTCTCGCCCTAGCGGTGAGAAAGCGTTTCGGGATTTCGAAAGCCAGCATAGACTTCCTAGAGGAATACAAGTGCAAATCGACTAGAAGGCAATATGAGTCATCTTGGAGAAAATGGGTGGCCTTTGTAAAGGCAAAGAATCCGCAGGAGATCTCAACAGACTTCTGCTTATCTTTCTTCATCCATCTCCATGGCCAAGGATTGGCAGCTAACACGATTTCAGTGTGTAAATCGGCTTTGATGAGACCCATTTTATTTGCCTTCCAGATCGACCTAGGTAACGAGATCTTTAATAAAGTTCCGAAAGCCTGCGCTAGGCTCAGGCCTTCAGCACCTCCAAAGCCCATCTCATGGTCTTTAGACAAAATTCTTCATTTCGCCTCCTTGTTGAGCAATGAAGAATGTGCGTTAAAGGATTTGACGCAAAAAGTTATTTTCTTATTTGCACTCGCGTCCGGGGCCAGGGTTAGTGAGATCGTAGCCCTCTCGAGAGAGGCAGGTCGTGTTCAGTTCCTGGATGGGGGGGAGCTGAACCTGTTTCCGGATCCTACGTTTCTCGCCAAGAATGAGTTACCCACCAACAGGTGGGGTCCCTGGAGAATCTGCCCTCTGAAAGAAGATGCATCTCTATGTCCAGTAGAATGCCTAAAGGTCTATCTTCGTAGAACTTCAGACTTCAAGGGTGGTCAACTATTCAGGGGAGAAACATCAGGCTCAAATTTATCTCTGAATCAACTCAGAGCGAAAATGACATATTTTATTCGCAGAGCGGATCCTGACAGTACACCCGCAGGTCACGATCCGAGGAAAGTTGCCTCATCCCTAAATTTCTTTAATTGTATGGATTTTGAACATCTCCGTTCATACACGGGCTGGAAGTCTTCCAGGG